>NW_024426230.1:18949326-19123618 GCF_017311325.1 Ursus maritimus | reverse complement strand
TTTTTTTTTTTTTTTTTAAGATTTTATTTATTTATGTGACAAATAGACAGCCAGCGAGAGAGGGAACACAGCAGGGAGAGGAAGAAGCAGGCTCCCAGCGGAGGAGCCCGATGTGGGACTAGATCCTGAAACGCTGGGATCACTCCCGGAGCCGAAGGCAGATGCTTAACAATTGCGCTACCCAGGCGCCCCTGGACCACAACTTCTTAATCCAGTCATCTGTTGAAGGGCATCTCGGCTCCTTCCACGATTTAGCTATTGTGGACAATGCTGCTGTGAACATTGGGGTGCATATGGCCCTTCTCTTCACTACATCTGTATCTTTGGGGTAAATACCCAGTAGTGCAATGGCTGGGTCATAGGGTAGCTCAATTTTTAACTTTTTAAGGGACCTCCAACTGTTTTCCAGAGTGGCTGTACCAACTTGCATTCCCACCAACAATGTAGGAGGGATCCCCTTTCTCCACATCCTCTTGAGCAATTGTTGTTTCTTGCCTTGTCAATTTTTGCCATTGTAACTGGCATAAGGTGGTATCTCAGTGTGGTTTTGATTTGAATTTCCCTGATGGCTAATGATTTTGAACATTTTTTCATGTGTCTGTTAGCCATTTGTATGTCCTCCTTGGAAAAGTGTCTGTTCATATCTTTTGCCCATTTTTTGATTTGTTTATTTGTTTCTCACGTATTGAGTTTGAGAAGTTCTTTGTAGATCTTGGATACCAGTCCTTTATCTGTAGTGTCATTTGCAAGTATATTCTCCCATTCCGTGGGCTGCCTCTTAGTTTTTTTGACTGTATTCTTGGCTGTGCAGAAGCTTTTTATCTTGATGAAGTCCCACAAGTTCATTTTATCTTTTGTTTCTCTTGCCTTTGGAGATGTGTCATGAAAAAGGTTGCTTGGCCGATGTTGTAGAGGTTACGCTATGTTCTCCTCTAGGATTTTGATGGATTCCTGTCTCACATCGAGGTCTTTCGTCCATTTGGAGTTTATCTTTTGTGTATGGTGTGCGAGAGTGGTCAAGTTCATTCTTTTTATGTAGCTGTCCAATTTTCCCAGCACCATTTATTGAAGAGACTGTCTTTTTTCCATCGGATGTTTTTTCCTGCTTTACCAAAGATTAGCTTGCTCCAAAGAGCCGAGGTCCATTTCTGGTCTCTATTTGTTCCATTGGTCTGTGTGTCTGTTTTTGTGCCAGTACTATGCTGTCTTTGTGATCACAGCTTTGTAGTACAGTTTCAACCGGCATTGTGATGCCCCCCAGCTTGAGCTTTTTCCTTTGAACAGTTCCTTGGTGATTCTGGGCCTTTTCTGTTTCCATACAAATTTAAGGACTATTTGTTCAGTTCTTTGAAAATGTCATTGGAATTTTGATCGGGATGGCATTGAAAGTGTAGATTGCTCTGGGAGATGGGACATTTTAACTATGTTAATTCTTCCGATCCATGAGCATGGAATATTTTTCCATCTTCCAGTGTCTTCCCAATACGTCTTCAAGAGTGATTTATAGTTCTAGAATATAGGTCCTTTACATCTCTGGTTAATTCCAAGGTAACGTATGGCTTCTGGTGCTATTGTAAATGGGATGGATTCCCATTTCTTTGTTCAGTCTCATTATTCATGTATAGAAATGCTAACTGATTTCTGAGCATTGATTTTGTATCCCACCACATTACTGAATGTTCATAACGCCTCGTTTGGGCATGGATTCTTTTGGGTTTTCCATATAGAGTATCATGTCATCGTGCGAAGAGAGACATTTTGACTTCTTTGCGATTTGGATACCTTTTATCCCTTTTGTTGTCCGATTGTTTGCAAGGACTTCTAGTACTATGTTGAATAATAGTGGCTGAGAGTAGGCATCCTTGTCGTGTCCTTGATCTTAAGTGGAAAGGCTTCCCAGCCTTTTCCCCATTGAGAATGATATTTTGCTGTAGGTTTCATAGATGGTTTTTCGAGATTGAGGAATGTACCCCTCTATCCCTACACTCTGAAGGGTTTTAATCAGGAAAGGATGCTGTATTTTGTCAAATGCGTTTCTGCATCTAATGAGAGAATCATATGATTTTTTGAATTTTTCTTTCTGATAAAATCTAAGTAGATAATGATGATTTTAGAATGTGTTGAACCCACGCTTGCATCCCAGGTATGAATCCACTTGGTCATGATGGATAATCCTTTAATGTACTGTTGGATTCTATTAGCCAGGATCTTGTTAGAATTCTTGACGTCCCAAATCATTAGGAAATCGTGGTCTGTAATTCTCCTTTTATGGGGTCTTGGCCTCGGTTTGGGGATCAAGGTAATATTGGCCTCAAGAATGAGTTTGGTAGCTTTTCCTTCGTTTATTTTTGAATAGCTTTAGAGAATAGGTATTATTTCTTTGAATTAGCTTTGGTAGAATTTCCCCAGGAAAACCGTCCGGGGCCTGAGTTTTGTTTTTGAAAAGGTTGTTTATCACTGACTCACTCCTTCAATTAATTGGCCTGTTTTAAAAACAATTTCTTCCTGTTTCAGTCTTCGGTAGTTTATAGGTTTCCAGGAAGGCCTCCCATCTCTTCCCAGATTGCTTAGTTTATTGGCATAAATCTGTTGATAAAAGTTTCTAATAATCCTTCCCAATTTCATTTGTGTTGGTTGTGACTCTCCTTTTCATATTCATAATTTTATTAATTTGGGTCCTTTTCTATTCTTTTTGGATAAGTCTTGCCAGTGGTCTGTCAATTTTATTAATTCTTCCTCAAAGAACCAGCTTCTAGTTCTGTTGATCTGCTCTACTGTACTCCTGGTTTCTAATTCATTGATTTCAGTCTAATCTTGGTCAGCTGCTTCTCGATGCGTGGATTAGGCCTGTCGCTCTGTTGCTGTTCCAGCTTCTGAGGTGAGAATATAAAACTGTATTTTAGATTTTTCTATTCTTTGAGTGAGGCTTGATGGCTATGTATTTCCCCTTAGACTGCTCTGCAGTATCCCAGGTTGGACCGTTGGTTTTCATTCTCGTTGGTCTCCATAAATTGTTTAAATTGATTTTTGATTTTCTGGTTTATTGAATCATTCCTGATCAGGATGGTTCTTAGTCTCCAAGTGTTTGAGTTTCTTCCAAATTTTTCCTTGTGGTTGAGTTCCAATTTCAAAGTGTTGTGGTCTGAGAATATGCAGGGAATAATTTCAGTCTTTTGGTATCGGTTGAGACCTGTTTTGTGTCCCAGAATGTGGTCTATTCTTGAGAATGTTCCATGGGCATTAGAATAGAATGAGTATTCTTTAGTTCTGGGGTGTAGTGTTCTATATATATCTATGAGGTCCAACTAGTCGAGTATGACATTCAAAGCCCTTGTTTCTTTGTTGATTTTCTGCATGGGTGCTCGTCTGTTTCTGTTAGAGGATTGTTGAGGTCCCTTACTATTAACGTATTTTTATCTATATGTCTCTTTATTCTGATTGAGAGTTGGCTTGTATATCTTGCTGCTCCCCTATTGGGGGCATAGATATTTATAATTGTCATATCCACTTATTGGATACATCCTTTAAGAATAATATAGTGCCCTTCTGTGTCTCTAACTATAGTCTTTAGTTTAAAATCCAATCTGTCTGATATGAGAATTGCTACCCCAGCTTTCTTTTGAGGTCCATCGGCATGAAAGATGGTATTCCATCCCTTTACTTTCAGTCTGAATGTATCTTTAGGTTCAAATGAGTCTCTTGTAGACAGCAAATGGATGGGTCATGTCTTTTTTCCAATCTGCAACCCTGTGGCATTATGGGAGCATTTAGCCTATTTCCATTGATCCTGAATATTAAGAGATATGATTTTCATGATGCTGTGTTGCCAGTACAGTCTTTGTTTCTATCGATTGTGACTTTCTGTTCTGTATCACTCTTGGGACCTTTGTACCTTTATAGAACCCCCCTTAATATCTCCTGTAGGACTGGTTTCGTGGTTACAGAATTGGTCAATGATTGGCGATTCTGGAAGGTCTTTATTTCTCCATCAATTCTGAATGACAGCCTTGCTGGATAAAGGATCCTTGGCTGCATGTTTTTCTCTAAAAGAGCTTTAAAAATGTCCCCCCAACCCTTTCTCTCATTCCAGGTCTGTGTAGACAGGTCGGACATAATTCTGATACCTTTGCCTTGGTACGTGAGAAATTTCTTTGTCCTGGCCACTTTCAATACTGTATCCTGGGATCTAATATTTGCGAATTACACTATGATGTTACGTGGCGTATGTTTGTCGTGGTTGAGCTTGGGAGGGGTCCTCTCTGCCTCTTGGACAGGAATGTTTGTTTCCCTTGCTAGATTAGGGAAGTTTTCAGCTACAGTTTGTTCAAATATCTCTTCTAGACCTCTTTTTTTCTCCACCCCCTGGGGGATGCCGATGATTCTGACATTGGAACGTTTCATTGAGTCAGTAATCTCCCGTAACCTACATTCTTGAGCGTGGATTTTTTTAAGTCCAGATTCTATTTTAGCTTTCTCTTCTACTAACCCATCCTCCAATTCGCTGATATGTTCTTCTGCCTCATTCACCCTGGCCATCAGAGCTTCTAGTTTTGACTGCATTTGGCTCATAGAATTTTTAATTTCTGCCAGATTCGCTCTCACTTCCGCCCTTAGAGATTCTATATTCTCATTAACATTTTTGTGAATACTTTTTTCAAGTCTCCACATCATCTTGACCATTGTTACTCTGAATTCCATTTCTGATAATTTGGTTATATCCATATCCATTAGTTCTGTGGCAGAGGCCACAGACTCATTGTCTTTTCTTTGCTGGGTGGGATTTCTCCTTCTCGTCATTCTGATGAGGAGAGGTTGCGGGGCTGTCTAGAGCCCATGTTATTGACCGGGACCCAGGCCGTGCGCCCTTGTGTTATAGGGATCTTAGGCATGTGGCTTCTTGATTTTTCAGCCTGCCTTCTGGGGGAGGGGCCTGCTGTGCGGATAGTCAGGCAACCCTGTTTGGGTAGAGTCTCCGTGTCCCCTGCGAGTGGGGATGGGGATGGGCACACTGTGACCCAGTATTTCCAGGCTTTTGTTCTCTGGCGGCTTTCCCTGGCGGGTTGCTGTGCCTCTTTTGAGAGTCAGAGCAGCAGGGGTCGAATCTCAGCCTCTGTCTCAGAACAGAGGGATCGCGGACCGGTCTCCACTGATGTTCTGGCCAGTTTAACTCTGTTTCTGTTGGTGCTGCTCAACCCTGCAGCGTCCCGGGATGTGTGCCCCACAGCCAGCGTCCCAACCCTCACTTCCAGCACCGGTGCGTCTTTGTCCTTTGTGTTTGTAACACCGCCAGCCGCCCCCATGTGCTTCGAAGCTCTGGCCCTCAGTCTGGTCGCATGTGTTCTCGGCTCACAGTCACAGTCAGTTCTCTCACAGGTGCCGGTCTGAGAGTCCGCCCGCTCCCCCGTGCAGGTGGCTACCGGTTCTCGGCGCCCGAACGCGGCGGCTCCCTCCCCCTTCCGTTTATCTTCTGATATCTGTGTGCGGTTTCAGGGCTCCCCGCTTGTACCTCAATACTCAGCGCTGGAGATGTTTATTTCTAGAGATCCAGATGTATCTTCCTGTGTCTTAGGCTGATTCCATGGATGTTCAGGCAGGTCTGGTACTTATCCAACTCGACTCTGGGGATCGGCTGAAAAAGGGGTCCCCTACTCCTCTGCCATCTTAACTCCACTTAATAACAATCTTAAAAGGTATATTTCACTATCCCTGAGTAGATCCAGTTATGTCTTCTTACAACACAGCCAGAGTTGAAGTAAATAACATGAATGGTCTTTCTCTAACTTCAGCCTCAACCAGGACCTTAATGAACTGTGAGTTAGTTTACTTTCCTATTGACCCAAATAGAATTTCAAACATTCTGTGCTTTCTTTAAGTCTCTCACTCTTCCCTGCCCACCCTACTCTCAGTTGATGATTTTGTGCCTTACTTCAGGGGGAAAATGGAAGCCATCAGACGTTGCCTAATTCATTTTCCAATCCTCCCCACCTACCTAATTTGCTGTCGTCTATCCTTTCATCCATCTCTCCTGTTAACCTGGGGAAATTATATCTCTTTTCATCATGTGGATTAGATCCTCTCTTGCCTTTTCGGAAACTAGCTATTAAATACTCCCTTTCTCTCCTTTATTCCTCTGAATGGAGCCCTTTCTCTGAATGGAGCCCTTCTTATTAGCAATTGAATATGCTACATGCAAGTATCTCTTCAATATATTTTAAATATAACATTTAAATATGTTATAAATGTATCCACAAATAATAATAATAATTATTTCCTCTACTGAAGAAAATAATTATTCTTCTCGTCATATAAGCACACTTATTTTTTCATCATAAAACCACCCTCCTTAGCTCATTTCTGCTTCCAACTATTGCCCTATTTCTGTCTTCTTTTCATAGCAAAACTCTTTGAAAGACTATTGTATACTCCTATTTATAATTTTTTTCTCTTCTTTTCTCTTATTAAGCTTCTTTTTCAGGATTATCATAGACATTATTAAATTCAGTGGTCACTTCTCTGCTGTGATATTTCTTGAGATTTCAGCAACATTTGCCATAGTTGATTATGTTTTTCCTTGAGTCTCTTTCTTCACTTGGCTTCCAAGATGTCTGGTTTTCCCATTAATTCTCTGGCTTTTCCTTCTCACTGCCCTTTGCTGATTCCTTCTCATCTCCTTGACCTCTAATGTGAGCTTGTTTGGGGCTTACTACTTGGACTTCTTCTCTTTTCTACTTAAGCTCACTTCCCTGGGAGTCTTAAGATTCAGAATTTTAAATATGAGCTGCTGACTCCCAAATAATACTTTCAACAGAGATCTCTTCCCTGACCTCCAGCCCCACATAGCCACCTATCTTACTTGTTCCCTCGACTTAAATATGTAATATGCATCATAAACTTAACATGTCTAAAACTGAGCTCTTTATATGCCCATCACTCAAACCTGTACCTCTCACAGTATTCTCTAATGCAGTTAGATGGCAAATTCACTCTTGAAATTTCTCAGGAAAGAAGCTTAGAATCCTCTTTAATATCTCTCTCTCCCTCATCCTTCATGTCTTAGGCTCTACCTTTAAAATATAGCCAGGATACAAATTCTTATATCTCCATTTTCATTCTACCCTGATCAAAATCCTAATTATCACTACCTAAAAATCTCTTAATTAGTCTCCCCATGTCTACTTTCAACTTATTCCCAACCTATGAAGAAGTCAGACTAAATATAGTAAAAACCAAAGCAGGTCATGCTCAAAATCTTCCAGTTTCCTACTGCATTCTGAATAAAAGTCTAGTCCTCATAGTGACCATGTAGCCTATATTATTCTCATTTCAAATGATGTCTCCTGTGTTATCATCTCTAACTTCAACTCCAGCCATTATAGCCCTTTAGTTCTTCAGCTCTTCCTTAAAGATGTCAGCATGCTTACAACTGAGACTCTCCTACTTGATATTGCTTCTGCCTGCAATGGTCTTTCCCCAGATATTTATTTGGCCTAATACTTTGGTTTTTTTTCATAATAGAAGATATGTTTTATTTATCTTATTTTTGTCTGTCTCCCTTAATAAAATATAAGCCCTGTATTAGAATAATGCTAGCTGTTGTAACAAATAAGTCCCCAAATTTCAGTAGGTTAACGTAATATTTTATTTTTGGGTCATATAGATGTTAATTTATTTTTTATGATGAGTGGTTCAAGAGGGCATTCTGCTCGCAAATAGTCATTTAGTGATCCAGGCTGACAAAAGCCCTACCATCTTCTAATTTCATCATCTAAGGCCATTCTGGAGGCAATTCCTGTTTCTTAAAGGCCATAGCACAGAAATGACCTACTTTATTTCCATTTGAATTCCATTGAAGGTACCCAGTAAGGTAGCAACATTTGAATGAAAACACGTGGGGAATGTAGCCCCTGATTGGGCAGCTACCCTCCAGTGGGCTACAAAGAAACTGAATATTTGGTGAATGCCTAGCTGTCTATGCCACATTCCATAAGTGCAGTGAGTTTTGACTATTTATTTCACTTACGATAGCTAAATGAATAAGTGAAATACAAACAAATACAACAAACCATTTATTGGCCTATAACCCTGTCCAGCTACTATCTTTTCCTTTCTCAAGCTTACCAAAATGGTAGTCCAGAGTTCCTGTTTCACTCTAATTTCCTAATCACTCCAATCAGAGTCCCACCAAACATGAACTTCCTCCTTGTAAATAAATTCATTAGAAAATGTGGCAGGATAATATTTTTGCCAATTTTTAAAATTCCTGTGATTCTCTCTCTCTTTTTTACCTTGTGGTGTTCTGTTTCTTGAAATGGAAGCAACTGTTACCTGAGGGAGAGGACAGAGCACAGCTGAATGTGAAGAAGTCAATGTTCGCTTTAATGTTCCACAGACAATTTTAAAATCTCAGAGGAGTGCCAAAGGTTATGAAAACCGATTTGCAGTTGCAAGAGTTAGGCACTTGAGAGTGAGAAAAGTTTTTCTTTTTTCTCTGAACTTCCAAAGATGTTTTTAATAGCAAGAAAGCATACTTGAAAATGTGTTTTTGGCATTTTAGTCTAAGAGTAGACACAGTATTATGGAGGTGGTTTCATTTAATTATGAGGAAGGTAAAAAATCATCCCTATGTGGCAGTGGGAGAGTAGTCTAGAGTGGGAAGCATTTCAACTTGGGTTTTCCAAAAGCAGATGCTGTGATAAGGGCTTACATGTAATCATGTAACTTTTTATATAGGGAAGTGATCTTTAGAAACAGGTGGAGAAATTGGAGAGAGTGAGATAAAGCTGAAAAAAGCCAATATAAGTGTATTATTGAAACTTCTGTTATGAACAATAAAGATTTTATTTTCCAGAGAAATACAGTCTGCCTTGTAGAACTTTATTTTCAAGGAGGGGAGACAGAAGCACTTATTTATTGGCTTTCATCCCAAATTGGTCAAGTTACTCCTGAGAGTTAACTTCCTTGTACTTCTGAGCTATACATGCCATTCAGGCTATCACAGCACTCAAGAAAGTCCTGGGGGACATAGCGTAAAATGGGGCAGTGTGTCTTTGTAGTGAGATGCTAGAAGCATGAACTGACTTAAAGCCCTTACGGAACTGTTCACTCCAATTTTGACTGAAGTGAGGTGAGGCTTTAAGGATATACACTAGATACCAAGACATCAGAAATATCTCATATAAAGAGATTCTGAAGTTATATGACAGACATTTAGAATTAATAAGGGATACACTTTCTTCTCGTCCAGATTTTGGACTAGAAGAAACTGCGATTTTAAGTAGGATGGTCGTCTTATACAGTTATCAAAAATTAGGCATGATAAGAACATTCAGCAAATGAATGCCACCCATGCAACAAAAACTAAGCAGGACAAGCTACATAGTACTTGGAGGCTATTAAAGGTCTGGGGGCTATACAATGACTAGATACCCTCCTTTGACATTAGACTGCCCTAAGCATAGAGAAGGAAAGAAAGGGCACAGGGTGAGGACTCTGAATTTGACTATATACTTGACCGAAAAGATGATTCTAAAAGGGCATTCATTTAATACCTCCAAAATTTATTTATCACCTCTAAAAGAAAAAAGAATTAGGAGAAATAGGAGCTTATGAATACGTTAAATTCTATTATGGAGAAATGAAGGCCTTTAAATTTTGATCACTTGATTTATGCTTTCAGAACTAAAATCTAGAATTTACTAGAATTCTTTTGTCTCCATCAGCATGAAGCTAACTTGGCCATTGTTGCTTGCAACCAAGAGGCCTAACTAAATCAATTTTTTTCAGAGAGTGAATTACCTGACTCTGCTATTCTCTTGGAAATGGGACTTGGTATTCTGAGACAGTAAGATTCCAGTTCATATTCTGGGAAGGGGAATTAATAGCCCATGAAACAAAATCAAACCATGATGTTGAAGTTCTGAGATTCAAGCAGCTGCTGCCATAGAATAATTTAAGAGTATGAATTCCAAGACTGTTGTGTATGGTGAGGACTTCTGATAACACTGGATCACTTAAAGTAAGAGGATAAAAGTTCAGGTCCCTAAATTGTCACTGAGTATCATGGAATGAAACCCAAGGGCTTTCTTAGTCTCTTAACAGACATCTATCTTCAGTCGTGCTGAAGTCACTAATTATTGATTCTGAAGATTGCTGAATTATATCAATTGAAATCATAACCTCATCAGATCTCTGTATGAATGTTATGGAACTAATCAATTACTGAAAAAGATCTCACTATAAGAAAAAATACCTAGAAAGGTTTAGAGAATCTGGACATGGAGTGTGCCAAATTGGAAGTCACCTGAAACACTCACTATTAACATGTTGACTGTTAGAGAAATTCCTCTTCTGCTAACGGGGGAAGCCAGCAATTCCCTTCATACCCATGCTATTGCTTGTTAGTAACCAGAATCCAAACTCCACATTGCCAGACACTGAAGTGCACAGTTAGAGGAAAAAATGAAAGGTCACACCCAGATAAATTTGAAGAATTGCCAGTTTGATTAATCAAAAATCTAAAAAAAAATTGAGGGAGTTGATTTAGAGGGTATAATAATGAAGGCAGGTGTAGCAACATTGTAATAATGCTTTCTTTATTGTAATGGCCAGACGTTTTTGAGATTCTGAATTTAATGGATTAGCCAGAGCTAGAGCTGTGATTCTAATGGTTTCTGGGTTGAATAACAAAAATCCAAATTCAGAGTTGGCCCATTCTAAAAGGCATGATTTGGCAGGAATCCCTAGTGTCATGCAGAACAGAGGTTGCTCTCTGGCAGCCTGCAGCTTGAATCTGGCCTGTTAACATGCTTTGTTTGGCCCTCGTAATTTTGGTCTGCATAGTGTTTTTAAAACTGTTGATTTATATGCCAAAAACCTTCATAAAAACTCTTATTTCTACCCTCTTTTTAAAAGATCTGGCGACACTGAGCTCGTGTTCTTATATGGCAACAATTTGCTGCTGTCTGCTTAAGATGGGATAGGTGTGCTTGTTTGCTCTGGGCCCATCCCTTTCTATGGCAACCCTATTCCAGTCCATTGCACTCATTTACATTTGATTTTGTGATCCCTTTGATAAGGAAGGAGTAAAAAACTTTGAATAATTGAACTCTGGATTAAATCTACCCTTTATCTCACATACCTACTCAGAGTTGCCTTGAACAATGGATCAATGAAGCACAAGAACCTGTAAAAAAATACTTTTAGTGACCCTCTAAACCTTTGGGTACTGGTGAAAGAGCTCACAAATGAAAGGACCTTAGATTTTCACAAGAACAGAGATTCCTGTAGTGCAGAGCCCAGGGTATGGTACTAATGGAAGATAGCAAAGAATACACTTTAGAATGTTGCTTTATTTGGAAATAGGATCATTGCAAATGTAATTAGTTAAGATGAGGTCATACTGGAATAGGATGGATCCCGACTCCAGTATGACTGGTGTTTTATAAAAAGGAGAAATTTGGACACAGACACATACATGGAGAATACCAGGTGAAGGTAAAGGCAGATCAGGGCGATGCAGCAGAAGTCAAAGAATTCCAAGGATTGCCAGCAAACTACCAGAAGCTAGGAGACAGACAAGGAATGGATTCTCCTTCATAGCCCATAGGGGGAGCCAACATTGCTAACATCTTGATCTTGAAATTCTAGCCTCTAGAACCCTGAGACAGTAAGTTCCTGTTGTTTAAGCCACCAGTTGGTGGTACTTTTGTTAAAACAGCCCTCACAGACCAATATAGTTCCCGTACTTTCTGAGGACAAGTTCTTTAGTTTTTCCTTCTATTCTCTTATTTGATATTCTCTGGATTGTTTCCTTTTGGGTGAGGGAGGGATGAGGCTTAAGGTAAAATCTGTTTCTTTTCTTTTTTTCAGAGAAAGTAACAGGCACAGGTACATATATCCCACAAAGTTTTGAATAGGTTACTGTGGACCTATTCAGTATCACCTCTATACTTGACTCATCCTTAAAATCCTAGCTAAATGGGAGGAAATTGGAAGAGAAATCTCCACACAGACATACACACACACTCACCAAGACTAGATTAGCACTCAGTATTTTTCTCCCACGGAAAGATTTTAATGAAAAAAAGATTAACAGTGAAAAATAACTGTGGGGTTATTTGTCAACGTATACTTCCCCACTAGACTGAAATTTATTATGGCAAGCAAGAATTGTGTTTTATGTCCACTTAGTAGTACCTGGATGGAACATGGTAGGCACCCAATAAATATTTTGGAATGAATAAAATATTAGGTTTTTCTTATTCTTAAATTCAATAGTAGTCACTAGGTGTAATTAACAATGAAAAATCTCCCATAATTAAACTAAAACATTTAGTACCTGTTTTAGAGTTCTTAAAATATCTGTCACCATTGCTTTTGTGATAAAATGCAATTAATTCTTTCAGAATTTTTAAAGGTTATTTCTCCTCTAATCTTTTGTTCATTTCATATGATGACTATTGGCTATACGCTAATACAGTATATCTTTACATATTATCAACTTGTATTGTCTAAAATTAAATGGCAACTCCTTTTAGCAATTTAAAAGAAATTAGCATTAATTACCTCTGAGGTGAAAAAACTATAAGCCTTTTGTTTCCTAGTCTTGATCAATGAAACTTAAATGGATTTATCCTTCTCAGAACTTATTGTAAAATAAATCATCAAAATTATCCTTGCCTTGACAAAACCATGTCAATGGAGAATTGAACATAATTGGAAAAATCATTTTCACATGTAACATTAAATGCTAGTAAAAAATGCTCAAATGCTTGTTTCATACTAAATTAAAAAAAAAGCCCAGCAAACAAATTTACAATACAGCTCTCTTTTATGTTGATATTTCTACATACACGTTTATCCAACTGCCCCATCTGACATTGCCACTTCGTTGTGTAATAAGCATTCCAAATTTACATCTCTAAATAGAACTGTGGATTTCCTCTGCGTTTCAGAGTTGGTTCCTATCTCCTTTTTGGTCTCACAGTTCACTCAGGACAAAAATTTTCTCAAGACAAAAATCTCTGAAAGTCAGCCTTACCATACTTTCTTTGATATTCACATCCAATTGCATAGCAAGTCCTGATGATTTTAGCTTCAAAATGTGTATTTACTATGAGGGGCACCTGGGTGGTTCAGTCAGTTAAGGGTCCGACTCTTGATTTCCGCTCAGGTCATGATCTCAGGGTCCTGGCATCGAGCCCCACTTCCGGGCTCCATGCTCAGTGGGGAGTCTGCTTTTCTCCCTCTCCCTCTGTCCCTCCCCCTGTTCTCACTCTCTCAAATAAATAAATAAATCTTTTTAAAAAATTGTGTATTTAATATAAATACTTCTCTCCATCCCTCTGTCACAATCAGAGTCTGTACTGTGACTTTACTGAGCAACTTCAATAGTCCCCCTAAGTTGTCTTCCTGCTTGTACTCTTTCTNNTCTTTTCCTCTTAAAATCCATTTTCCACAGAAGAGATTTCACCATCAATGACTTCCCATTGCATTTAGATTAAAATATAAACCAATTACCATGGTCTTTGTATCAGTTGGATCCTTGCAGAGAAGAAATTAGAAATGCTAAGGTTTAGGGGGAGAAACATTTGAAAGAAAAAGGAGGAGAGCAGGATTTGGCAGAGATAACAATGAAAGAGCAATGCAGAGCTAAAAATGTCTCTGCACCCTCAACAACTTGCTGTGGAGTGACAGTTCCTCACTAGAGTCCTGCACCGGGTGGACATGGATATGGCCTTGTACTAGAGTCTTGCTCTGTCACCTGCTCATTAGTTTAAAAGCTGAGGAGGATCTCGCGGGGCTGACTGCTGGAAGCTGTTAGTTAACCACATTCCTTGCAGCTGGGCATCCTTAAAGATGGATTTGGGTAGTAAGCTTCTGTGCCTGCTCAGTCTTCAAGACTCTGGGGGCTTTAGGTCCTCATTCAAATTTTCAAACATCTCTTGGCACCCTTCTTTGCAGTCACCGCTCTCTGATTTCCTTGTATACACTGAGTCATTTCTTGCCTCAGAATTTTTGAACATTATGTTTCCTCTGTAGTATTTTTGGTATGTATTAACTTAATTCTAATAACAGGCCTATCAAGTGAGTATTATGATTATTACCATTTTACAGATAAGGAAACTGAGGCACAAAGAAGTTAAGTAACTTCCCCAGCATTCCTTATCTAGTATTTGTAGAGCAGGGCTTTTAAATCTTATAGTGCAAATTCTAATTGTAATATCCTTCGTCTTTCTCCCTGTGCAGTCTAACCCTAGGACCTTAGCACTCCCACGCTAACAGTGTCCCTTCTTTTCTTCACAAATTAAAGATGGTCTTAATCAGTAAGGTAGAGCAACGCCTGTGCTGAATACAGACTCTGTGGTCTTTGGGCGTGTGTATGTCACCAATTCTGATGCCTCCAGCTTTTTCTAGAAATTGTAGTACACACTAATGTTTTACTAAACGGGATACTGCACAATGGGGTTGCAAAAGGGATACATGTTCCATATTCGTGTTTTAAAAGAAACACTAACTAAAAAAATATTATATTAAAGAGGATTTTGAGAAAACGTGGTAGTGGCAGCATATATTTTGGTTCTTCCCAAATCCTTACATAAAAACAGGGCAACTAGATAGCAAAACCAAATACTGTAGATAATATTTTCAACCAAACTACATATCGCCTCAAATCCCTAAATGCAAGCAAGTTGGAACAAAGTACCAACAGCTACCAGACATGCCTGATGCTTGTTATCAGTATCTGTGCAAGGAAAATCAGAGGGAGGCCCCTGTTTTGGGGGTGGGAGGTGGTTTGTTTTATCTTTTTTTTTTTTTTTTTCTGTGTCTCATTCCTTCTTTTCCTAGGCTGAGTTTTCATTTGCATGTACAATTAGGAAAAAGAGCTGTGGGTTGCCGTGGGGTGGGGCAGGTCATCTGCTTTGGCTGCGGGCACCATTTCAAGGCTGATGGTGGCCAAGGCCCACCGCTGGGGTTGATTGGATGGGGCCAAGGCACCAATACTAAATTAAGTTGGGAGCTTTGTTCCCTTCAACATAACTCCTGTGGGTTCAGGGGGCCCCATGCAAGGTGGGGGACAGACTGGAGAGTTGGAAACAAAAGTGCCCTAGGCCTAGTCTGAGGCTGGCTGACCCTGGTGTGCCTCTGTGTTGTGTGCAGCTGTCTCTGGGAGTCTAGGACCCCTGCTCAGAGTAGGAAAACTCTGACACAGTCAACTTGAAAAAGTAGTTGGGGAAATTTAGGACAGCAGCTTCAACTAGGGGTGAGTGCTGCTTTCTCTAAAGTGAATCGAGTGTAAGGGGTCTGTGGACAGATCTGTGCCATGTGGAACTGTATAGCCCCAAGAACTTTGAAAATGGTACTCCATGACTTTTTCTTTTTAATTTAAATTCTAATGTAGTTAACATACAGTGTTATATTATTTTCAGATTATGATATGGTGATACAACAATTCTATACATTGTTCATCATGATAAATGTATTCTTTAATCCCCATCACCTACATCACCCATCCTCCCCACCCCTTCTCTGGTAACCATCAGTATGTTCTCTATAATTAAGAGTCTGTTTTTTGTTTGTTTGGGTTTATCTCTTTTTATTCATTTGTTTTGTTCCTTAAATTCCACATATGAGTGAAATCATATGGCATTTGTCTTTTTCTGACTGACTTCCTTTACTTAGGATTATATTCCCTAGCTCCATTCATGTTTTTGCAAATGGCAAGGCTCCATTCTTTTTTTTTATGACTGGGTATATTCCATTGTGTGTGTGTGTGTGTATCCATTTATCTATATATATATATGTCTCACATCTTTATCCATTCATCTGTTGACAGACACTTGGACTGTTTCCATAATTTGGCTACCGTAATTAATGCTGCAATAAACATAGGAGTGCACTCCAACCAAAACCACTAGAAGTAATAAGTGAATTCAGTAAGATTATAGGATATAAAACCAATATATGGAAATCTATTGCTTTTCTATACACTAATAATAAGGCAGCAAAAAGAAATTAAGAGAACGGTCTGATTTATAATTACAACAAGAGTTATAAAATGCCTAGAAATAAACTTAACCAAGGAGGTGAAAGACCTGTACTCTGAAAACTTTAAAACATAGATGAAAGAAATTGAAGATGATGCAAATGGAAAAATATTTCATGCTCATGGATTGGAAGAACAAATATTGCTAAAATGTCCATAGCACCCAAAGCCATCTACAAATTTAAAGCAATGTCTACCAAATACTAACAGAATTTTTCACAGAAGTAGAACAAATAATTTTAAGATTTGTATGGAACCAAAAAGACCATGAGTAGTCAAAGCAATCTTGAACAAGGAGAACAAAACTGTAGGTATTGTAATCCCAGATTTCAAGATATAATACAAAACTGTAGTAATCAAGACAGTATGGAACTGGCACAAAAATAGACACATAAATCAATGGAAGAGAATAGAAAATCCAGAAATGAACCCACAACTATATGATCAATTAACCTCTGACAAAGCAGGAAAGAATATGCAATGGAAAACTGTCTATTCAACAAATGGTGCTGGGAACTGGACCACTTTCTTACACCATACACAAAAATAAACTCAAAATGGATTAAAGACCTACATGTGAGACCTGAAACCATAAAAATCCTTCAAGAGAGCACAGGCAGTAATTTCTCTTTCAAGACAAGATTCCACCCTCAGGGGAAACTACTGACAGTGGAATGAAAATTGAAAGGAACAGAACGAAAAAAAAAAAAGGACATATAACTAGAAGTTAGGGAGGAGAACAGAGTCAGAGATCTCAGAAATCAGGGTGCCATATTTTTGACACTACCCAAAAACAAGAGAAGAGAGGACTTTGTAATGTTAGAAAAGATATCTGAACCCAGTCTCCTAAGTGTAGAAAAATGAAATTTATACAAAAATGAGGTACAGAAAATTATCAAATCTCAGATAAAGTTGCCATAGGAAAAGTAAGTATTAGGAGAAAAGAACATTCCAAGGATTAAATTCTGTGGAAAGACATGTTCAAGAAACAGATAAAAACTGTAACATATTATTTAAAAATGAGCCCAAAGATGGCCACCTGGGTGGCTCAGTTGATTAAATGTCTGCCGTCAGCTCAGGTCATGATCCCAGGGTCCTCGGATGGAGCCCAGCATTGGGCTCTCTGCTCAGTGAGGAGTCTGCTTTTTCCTCTGCTCCTCCTCTCTGCTCGTGCTCACTTGCTCTCTCTGTCTCTCGCAAAAATAAGTAAAATCAAAAAAAAAAAAAAAGCCAAAAACCATGAAGAAAAGGATTTAAAATATTATAGAACAACATAAATCAGAATTAGAAAATCTCAGAGAAAAAATTCAAATAAAATTAGAAACAAAAGAAAAAAAAACATTTTGGAAATGAAGATTAAACTAGAGGAAATATAAGAAGAAACAACTACTGAAGACAGGTGTTGTAACTGAATAGGACCCCTGCTCCCTTCCCTCTGCTCCCCCTCCAACCCCCCTTTCAAAAAAACCGAAAAGGCACCAGGTCCTAATCCCTGGAACCTATGTTACTTTATATAAAAACAGGGCCTTTGCAAATGTAATTAAGAGTTTTGAGATGGGAAGATTATCCAGAATACCAGGGTGGGTTCTGAATTCAATCACATATCTGTCTAAGAGGGAGGCAGGGGAAGGTTTGATGATACACGGAACAGAAAACAATGTGGTGAGGATGAATATAGAGATTGATATGATGTGGACACAAGCCATTGGGAATGCTGGCAGCCACTAGAGGCTGGAAGAGGCAAAGAAAGGACTCTTCCCTAGAACTTTCAGAGGGACAGTGGCCCTGCTAACACCTTGATTTTGGGTCAGTGATACAGATTTTAAACTTTTGGCTTTCAAAGTTATGAGGGAATAAATTTCTGTTGCTTAAGGAACTAAGTTTGTGATTTTTTTTACAGTAGCCATATGAAACTAATACAATAGACAATTAATGGAAAATAGGCAACATATAGAAAATAGGTGTCCTTGAAGAAAGTCAAAGCAAGTAAAATATGACAAATACTAAAAACTATAATTCACTAAGCTCTTACTGAAATATATATATAAAAAATGGAAGTAATATTAAAAGAACATACCATGTGCCTGAGAGTATCGTCCTAGAATGATTAACACAAGGACATATTTTAGTAAATTTACTGGATTTTTAAGAAAAATCATTTGGGCATTAGCCAGAAAAGTACATGTGACTTCAAAGAGAAATAAAATTCAATTATTATCAGTCTTTGTGACAGCAACTTTTTATGCCAAAGAAAATACAGTAACATATTAAGATATTAAGGGAAGGAATATGTGAGCTAAGAATTTATATCTGGAAAAAACTGGCCTTCCAATGAAAGGGAAACACACACTGTTATCAGTATTCAAGAAATCAAGGAGTATTATTCCCAGAGTTCTTTCTTTTTTTTTTCTTTCATTTTTTAAATTTTAAATTCAATTAATTAACATATAATGTATTATTGGTTTCTGAGGTAGAGGTCAGTGATTCATCAGTCTTATATAATACCCAGTGCTTATTATGTTACATGTCCTCCTTAATGTCTATCACCGTTACCCCATCCCCCTACCCCCCTCTCATCCAGCAACCCTCAGTTTGTTTCCTATGATTAAGACTCCTTTATGGTTTGTCGCTCTCTCTGATTTCGTCTTATTTTTTTCCTCTCTTCCCCTATGATCCTCTGTTTTGTTTCTTAAATTCCACATATAAGTGAGATCATAGGATAGATGTCTTTCTCTGAATGATTTATTTTGCTTAGCATAATACTCTGTAGTTCCATCCACATCATTGTAAATGGCAAGATTTCGTTTTTTCAATGGCTGAGTAGTATTCCATTGTACATAAATACCACATCGTCTTGGGGCACCTGGGTGGCTCAGTCAGTTAGACATCTGACTTTGCCTCAGGTCATAATCTCAGGGTCCTGGGATCGAGCCCTGCATCGGGTTCCCCGCACAGCGCAGAGCTTGCTTCTCCTTCCCCCTCTGCCTGCTCATTCTCTCTCTCTCTCTCATACACTCTCTCAAATAAATAAAATCTTAAAAAAAAATACCACATCTTCTTTATCCATTCATCTGTCAATGGACATCTGGGTTCTTTCCATAGTTTGGCTATTGTGGACATTGCTGCTATAAACATTGGGGTGCAGGTGCCCCTTCGGATCACTATGTTTGTATCTTTGAGGTAAATACCCAGTAGTGCATTGCTGGGTCATAGAGTGGCTCTATTTTTAACTTCTTGAGGAAGCTCCATACTGTTTTCCAGAGTGGCTACACCAGCTTGCATTCCTATCAACAGTGTAGGAGGGTTCCCCTTTCTCCTCAACCTCGCCAACATCTGTCATTTCCTGACTTCTTAATTTTAGCCATTCTGACTGGTGTGAGCTGGTATCTCATTGTAACTTTGATTTGTATTTCCCTGATGCCAAGTGATGAGGAGCATTTTTTCATGTGTCTGTTGGCCATTTGTATGTCTTCTTTGGAGAAATGTCTGTTCATGTCTTCTGTTCATTTCTTGAACGGATTATTCATTCTTTGGGCGATGAGTTTGATAAGTCCTTTATAGATTTTGGATACTAGCCCTTTTTCTGATATGTCATTTGCCAGTATCTTATGCCATTCTATTATCTGTCTTTTGGTTTTGTTAATTGTTTGCTTTGCTGTGCAAAAGCTCTTTATCTTGATGAAGTCCCAGTAGTTCATTTTTGCCTTTTTTTCCCTTGCCTTTGTCTAGCAAGAAGTTGCTGGGCTGAGGTCACAGAAGTTGCTGCCTGTGTACTCCCCTGGATTTTGATGGATTCCTGTCTCACACTTAGGTCTTTCATCCATTTTGAGTCTATTTTTGTGTATGGTATAAGGAAATGGTCCAGTTTCATTTTTCTGATGTGGCTGTCTAATTTTCCCAACACCATTTGTTGAAGAGAGACTGTCTTTTTTCCACTGCATATTCTTTCCTGTTTTGTTGAAGATTAGTTGACCATATAGTTGAGGGTCCATTTCTGGGTTCTCTGTTCTATACCATTGATCTATGTGTCTGTTTTTGTGCCAGTACCGTAACATCTTGATGATTATAGCTTTGTAATGCAACTTGAAATCCTGCATTGTGATGCTCCAGCTTTGGTTTTCATTCTCAACGTTCCTCTGGCTAATTGGGATTTTTTCCGGTTCCATACAAATTTTAGGATTGTTTGTTCTAGCTCTGTGAAAAAGTTGATGGTATTTTGATAGGGATTGCATTGAATGTGTAGATTGCTCTAGGTAGCATAGACATTTTAACAATATTTGTTCTTCCAGTCCATGAGCAGGGAACGTTTTTTGATTTCTTTGTGTCTTCCTCAGTTTCTTTCATGAGTATTCTATAGTTTTCTGAGTACAGATCCTTTACCTCTTTGGTTAGGTTTATTCCTAGGTATCTTATGGTTTTTGGTGCAAGTGTAGGTGGGATCGACTCCTTAATTTCTCTTTCTTCTGTCTCATTGCTAGTGTATAGAAATGCAACTGATTCCTGTGCATTGATTTGATATACTGCCACTTTGCTGAATTCCTGTATGAGTTATAGCAATTTTGGGTGGAGTCTTTTGAGTTTTCCACATGGAGTATCATGTCATCTGCAAAGAGTGAGAGTTTGACGACTTCTTTGATGATTTGGATGCCTTTTATTTCTTTTTGTTGTTTGATTGCTGAGGCTGGGACTTCTAGTACTATGTGGAACAGCAGTGGTGATAGTGAACATCCCTGCCTTGTTCCTGACCTTAGGGGAAAAGCTGTTTTTGCCCATTGAGAATGATATTCGTTGTGGGCTTTTCACATATGGCTTTTATGATATTTAGGTATGTTCCCTCTATCCCTACGCGGTGAAGAGTTTAATCAAGAAAGGATGCTATACTTTGTCAAATGCTTTTTCTGCTTCTATTGAGAGGATCATATGGTACTTGTCCTCTCTTTTATTAATGTGGTGTATCACATTGATTGATTTGTGGATGTTGAACCATCCTTGCAGCCCAGGAATAAATCCCACTTGGTCATGATGAATAATCCTTTTAATGTACTGTTGGACACTATTGGCTAGTACTTTGTTGAAAATTTTTGCATTCCTGTTCATTAGGGATATTAGTCTGTAATTCTTCTTTTTGGTGGGGTCTTTGTCTTGATTTGAGATCAAGACAATGCTGGCCTCTTAGAAAGAGTTTGGAAGTTTTCCTTCCATTTCTATTTTTTGAAACAGCTTCAGATGAATAGGTATTAGTTCTTTTTTAAATGTTTGATAGAATTCCCCTGGAAAGCCATCTGGCCTTGGACTCTTGTTTGTTGGAAGATTTTTAATTACTGATTCAATTTCCTTGCTGGTTATGAGTCTGTTCAGGTTTTCTATTTCTTGCTGTTTCAGTGTTAGTATTTTATAAATCTCTAAAAATGTACCCATTTCTTCCAGATTGGCCTACTTTGTTGGCATATAGTTGCTCATAATATGTTTTTATGATTGTTTGTATTTCTGTGGTGTTGGCTGTGATCTCTCCTCTTTCAGTCATGATTTTATTTGGCTCCTTTTTCTTTTCTTTTCTTTTTGATAAGTCTGGCCAGGGGTTTATCAATCTTATTACTTCTTTCAAAGAACCAGCTCCTTGTTTCATTGATCTGTTCTACTGTTCTTTTGGTTTCTATTTCATTGAGTTCTGCTCTAATCTTTATTATTTCTCTTTAGGCTTTATTTGCTCTTCTTTCTCCAGCTCCTTTAGGTATAAGATTAGGTTGTATATTTGAGACATTTCTTCTTTCTTAAGAAAAGCTTATATTGCTGTATACTTCCCTCTTAGGACCACCTTTGCTGCATCCCAAAGATTTTGAACAGTTGTGTTTTCATTTTCATTTTTTCCATGAATTTTTAAAATTCTTCTTTAATTTCCTTGTTGACCCATTCATTCTTTAGTAGGATGCTCTTTAGCCTCATGTATTTGAGTTCTTTCCAAATTTCCTCTTATGATTGAGTTTCAGTCTTTGCAGCTGGGTTCCCTACTCTTATGCCTGGGAACTCTGCTGCACTCAGGCGTCCTGGTCTTTCTGTGATCCCAGGGATCCTGAGACCACACTGTCCTACCTAGGATTCCTCCCCTCTTCACCACCTGAGCACCTTTCAGGCTGGGACATTCCTCACTGGAGCTGACTTCTAAAAGTTCTGATTTTGTGCTCCGCTGCTGTATCACTTTCTGGTAGCCAGCTTATAGAGGCTCCCTCCTCCCATAGTCTGTCTTCCCATATATCGCCTTAGATTCACTTGCTGCACTTCCTACCTTGCAGAAAGTATCACTTTTCTATTTGTAGAGTTGTAGTTATTCCTTTCTTAGATCTCCAGTTGAGTTCACAGGTGTTGAGAATGATTTGATAGCTATCTAGCTGAGTTCCTGGGACCAGACAAAACTAAGGTGTCCTATTCCTCTACCATCTTGATTTCTCCCTCCCAGACTTATTTCTAAAAAATCTACTACAAATTGAATTTCAGAGTATCAAAATAAATTGAGACAGTGATGGAAGATGAGATGACCATAAAATGTATGTTTCTTAGTACATTAACCTTAGTTAAATGAACACGTAAAAAGAAGGATATTATAATATGTAAAATGTAGTGGATATGTGATTTGACAATATAAATGTAATTATAAAAATGGGGACAGAATAAGAATGGCATAGGCAAAAAATTATAACTGCTTTAATTATTTAAAATAGTGGTGGTACTGTTATTTTATCTGGCGCATTTGTATTTTTAATATGGGTTGAAACAGAGAAGTAATTATGAGCTATCCTAATCCCATCATCTGTGTTCTTAACAGTCATGAGCCTCAGTTTGAAAGAAAGGAGATACAGGGTAATGAAGATGCAATTAGGTAAGAACACTATAGTCCTGCATTTGAATTAGGAATATTATTTACTCATGAGGCATTGTATCTGTCAGTATCTATCTGTCTATATTAATCTGTATCCTGTAATGTCCACTGAGAAGGAAACAAAGACCAAACTGGTAGTAATGACCATGCCTTGCACACCAATTGCCAACTTGAAATATCACTTCCCATTATAGGGGCCAGGGCTTCTTGGATAGATGGCTGATTTTAGAGCAGGTAATGTAACAGATGAACCTAAAACATCTTGACATATTGGGTATCAAGGAAGCTATCAAAAATACTCTGGCTATATCAAAAAGATTTAGGAGCTAACTTACAGAGTCTTCCACTAGCTGAATATTGAGCAATTTGAGGTGAAAGAAAGATAAGAATTAGATTGAATTTAAACTCATAAAGGTGGTTTTTTTAATCCCTGAGTTTAAAATGATATTTTAGAACATGCCAGTTGGTCACATTTTGAAAATGAGAGAGAACAAATTCATTTTCTTGAAAACAGGTTAAATAAGAGAAAGAACTGAGCATTGATCTTGCTTTTTCCATAAGAACCATTCCACTATGTAGTCACAAAGAAAAAGAGAAGTGCTTCATTAAAAAATCATAACAGCTACTACATGAAAAAAAATGGTAGAATTAGAATATCATCTTTTTATGACTTCACTGAATTGAAGTAATGGATCCAGGCCTGAGTATCCACCTGTGCCAGCATCAAAAAATGGAAGCAACTAGATATTATGTGCCTCCTGATGATAGAACCCAGTGGAAGCCCCCTTTTTTTTTTTCTTCAAAGGGATTGAATCTGAATTTATCAAGCATCTTAATCCAGATGTCAATTTGCAGGAAATTCAGAAAACATGTTGAACTGCACCATGAATATACAATGAGCACAAAGCAGACTGGAAAAACTACAGGTCAAATGGCCCAGGTTCTTCATCATATAAACTTAAAAAAAAATGGCATGGAGGGGAGACAACTGTTGGCTTGGATTTTCCCTTCACAACATTATTCCATTTCTTTGCTATCATATTTGATTAAAAGTTTGGATAAAGAATCCTAGGTTAGCAATGATTTCGAAGGCATTGCTCCATTGTCCTTTACTTTTCCATGTGACTATAGAAAAGTCAAAAGCCATTCTGATTCCTATTTATTTGCTTTTGAGCCTTTTAACCTTTTCTCTGAAACCTTTTTAGATATTTACTTTGTCTTCATATTCTTAAATTTCATAAGGGTGAATTTTAGTGTGACTCTATTTCTCATTCCTTGAGTTAGGAATTCTGTAGAATTTTTGTCTTGAAAAATCATATCCTTCAGTTTCAGAGAAATTTTAAATATACTTGATACTTTCTTCTGAGAAAATCCTGTTACTTTAACGTGGAACTTCCTTTATCTATCAATCTATTAGCAAGTTAAGTCCAATAACGTATTAAACAAATATATCATGACCAAATGGGGTTTATTGTAGGAAGGCAGGTCGGGATAAATTTGAAAATTAATTCATTTGCCACATTAATAATCAAAGAGGAAAGTGATTAGATGATCTAGAACATACAGGAAAAGCATTTGGTAATTTCAATATTCGTGCATGGTAAAAGTCTTTCCAGCAAGCCAGAAAAAGAGGAGATTCCACAAGCTTGTATATCCAAAACTTACAGTTAATATCATAGTTAATGATAGGATATTGAATTCTTTACTTTTGAGTTTTGGAAAAGGATGAATTATGTCTGCTATCCCCACTCCTTATTCTTGTTTCTTTCTGATTTGCTAAGACTCAGATTAGCTTTCTTCTTTCACCAATTCAGGTGCTTAAGTTTGTGTTTTCTCCTCAACCAAGTCCGTTTTTACTGTTCTACATGGGTTCAAGCTTCAAAAGTTTGTGTTTCTTGTCAATTATTTTCTTCTTTCCTGTTTTATTTATCCTTGTAGTTTTTTTCCCTCCCCCCACTGAAACAAATCCTTTTTCTGTAATTGTAATAAGGTTTCAAGTGAGGCTCCAACATGCCATATTAGTGGGAGTCAATTTGAGTCAATTGTTTGTTTACATCTTTTGTAGTAGATAAGTTTAAGGTTTTTGAGTTTTAAAATCTATCAGTCTTTTCATACAAATCATTTAAGTTTTTGTGTTTGCTTAGAAAGTTTATTTCCAGCTTGGTAGAATTAAAATATTTGGCTTCTCATACTTTAATAATTATTTTAATGTTTAATCTTTTAATCAACTTGATTTATGTGTGTGTAGGATGTAGGGTGGTCAGGCATCTGACATGATTTTCACATGGATAGTGGATTGTCCAATATAATTTATTAAATGATCTTTCTTCTCCCCATTGGTATCAATGCCTGCCAGCTTTATTTAGAATATAGCTCTGTCAATGTGTTTCTGCTTTTTGATGGAATTTATACTCTGTTACCTTTACATTTTTGTCAATTTCTGTGCCAATTTATACTGTTTCATTTACAGTAACTATATATTTTAATAGCAGATGGGGCAATATTTTCTTGACTATATTTGCTAATTTTTTTCATATGAGCTGTATAATTAGATTTTTATATTCCATAAAAATTCTGTTGAGATTTTGAGAATATTTTGAATTTCTGGGTACATTGTGAGAGAGTTCATTTTCATTCTCAGGTCATTTTAATACTATGAGTTTTCTGAGGGTGGTGATCATGTCTCTTTGGTTCATGATTTTATCCCCATTGCCTAACATAGTGTAGGCATGCAATAAAATATTTTATATGTGAATAAATAAATATGTGTGTAATTTTTTTTATAACTGATATACTATTCACTCCAATTGGGGCACCTGGGTGGCTCAGTTGGTTAAGTGTCTGCCTTCTACTCAGGTCATGATCCTGGGGTCCTGGGATCGGGTCCTGCATTGGGCTCCCTGCTCGGTGGGGAGCCTGCTTCTCCCTCTGCCTGCTGCTCCCCCCTGCTTGTGCTCTCTCTGTCAGATAAATAAATAAAATCTTAAAAATAATTATAATACCATTAGGTAGCCCAAGGCCCACTGAGGCAAAAACATTTTCCGTCATTAAAGCATTTTCTCCTTAAATTCAGAAAAATCTCAATTAGGCAGGAAAAGATAAATTGCTTTGTGTATGCGTGTGAACATATATTTATGGCAACTTGTGCTCAACATAAAAAACGGACATATTTGGTTTTGTTTGAACATATACTGCTAATTACATGATTTGGACTAATGCCAGTAATAGTAATACAATTATTAAAAATGTTAACTATATGCTCCTTTGTGACTTTAACACTTAAGTAATTGGTTTAAAAAATACATCTATAAATTTAATTTGGTTAATGAAGGCAAGAATCTGTCATATATTTCATATTGTTACTTAGATAGAATTGTTTCTATTTTTAAGAATTTAGCTTTGACTCTGCAAATGAATAGTTCTTTATTTCATCCAAAACGCTGGAGGAGGCTTTTTCTTTCTTCTCTTTTCACTTTGTAAACGGATTGCTTCGTGGTACCACTCTTACTCTAAACTCTTCTGTATTCTCTGCACCTCTTTCTCTCTAAGGGCTGGGAACATGGCGCTACCTGGCCGTGGTGTTGTTCCTCTGAATGCTGGCTGTAAGAAAAAAAGTACTTCATTCAGTACCTTTAACAGGCTTCTGATTTAACAAATGAAGGATTCCAAGTTTACAGTTTATTCACACTGTCATTATCCAAGATAGGCCCCCGAAAACTGCAAAGATAATAAAATAAATAAAATAAACTGGAAAACTTTAGGGGCAGATGAATTGCCTCTCTCATATTATCTCAGTTGCTGTCTGTTAATTTTTGGGAGACAATTACTAACTTCATACATTTTCCAAGTGAAGGAGGTGTAGGTCCATTTCCCTTTTTTGATCTGGACGTCGCTCATGGAGTAAATGCTTTGATAAAAAGCTGTGAGGGAGAGTATGATTTATTATAGCGTCAATTTTCCAGTGTAAATATTTTTGAATATATGGATATGTTAAGCTCAGAGCTCTCGATGTTGTATCAGACCAATGTAGGAAAGTCTGAGAGGCTTAGCTATGTAAATTTCTTTTGCTTGTATTGTTTGACAGCATGCCAACTTAAATCTTTTCCACTGTTTATTTTAAAATGTTGAAAATAGTTTTGTTCGTGTATTTTAGTCAGACAAAATAATTTAAATAGCACTTTACTATTTAGCAGCTATTTGCAAACACATTAAGGACACATGAGATAAAAGTAAGCAAAATCCTTTCCAATTGATTAAGAAACAATTTAATAGAGCTTTCCTAAATATGTATCACATTAAGTTTTTAAAAATATGAGCTACTTTAAACTAACTTGAGATTATTATATTTGTATGTTTTTTAAACTAATTCTTTTCATTAATCATAACAGTTAACATTTGTTAGGTCATTAAATCTTCTTGGAAGATGTAAGTCCTTGTGTATAGCTGCATAATAGTTCATCTTGTGATTATATAGCGAGTTATTTAGCCATTCTCCTTATGGACTGAACTGTGTCCCATCCCCCCACCGTGCCCCAGTATGTTAAAGTTAATTAAAGTTAATTCGAGGTCCAGAGTGGGGATCTAATTCGTTAGGGCTCATGTTCTTATAAGATGAGGAAGAGACACCAGAGGCCATTCTCTTTCCACAGGGGAAAGGCCATGTAAGGGCACGGTGAGAAAGCAATATGCAAGCTGAGGAGAGAGTCTCACTAGACGCCAACCCTGTTTGCACCTTGATCTTAAACTTCCAGTCTCCAGAACTGTGGGAAATAAATTTCTCTGTCTAAACAGAATGCCCAATCTATGGTATTTTGTTATGGTAGCCCAAGCAGATTAAGACATCTCGTTATGAGCATTTAATTTATTCTACATGTTTTACTACTACTGTTTTACTATTTACTATTTTATATGTTTTACTAAATGTTTTACTATTATATTGATATAACTGGAATTCTTGTCCAAAATCTTTATGTACAGGCATATCTATTTTTTTCTAGTCAAATCAATATGTGGAAATACTGAACCAAAGCTAAGAGAAATTTTTGTCTAGAATTTTTTTGTTCAGAAATGTTTTATATAATTTTATACTGCCATCAGTTGCATAAGAACAACTCTTTTTATCACAGACTTGCCAAAACTACATTTTTTTAACAACAAATTTTTTTCTGAAGTAAAAAGTAAAAAAAAAAAACACTTCTTTTTCTCAAATTCATATTTCTTTGATTATTTCTGAATTTGATAATCTTTACATATTTATGGATTATTCCATATTTCTTCTATACTGAATTGTCTTTCATATTCCTTGCCCCATTTTTCTGGTTGTGTATACTTTTGAATACTCACAATATAATCTGTGAAGTCATACTCTAAGAAATTTCTTCTCTTTTTACTTCTTAACATAACTACGGCTTAAAAAAAAAAGCTGTACCTAAGTTGTGTTTTCATTAGACATTTAAAATATTCATTTATTAACCTATCTTTTGATGAATATTTATTGAATGCCTTCTATGTGCCTGGCAGTACCCTGTGTTCTACTATTAGATCACTGAACAAATACTGTCTTTATTTTCTGAAATTTATATTCTCATAAAGAAGCAATAAAAAACAAGCAGTGTGTCAGATGGTGTAAAGATCTTAAAACAGAGTAAAGGGTAAAGGAAGGGTGAAGAGTGGGTGGGGTGGTTGCTGTTTTACATAGATGTGTCAGAAAGGCCTCTGACAAGTGACTTTTAGATCTAGGGAAAACTTGAGAGTGGGCCAAGCAACTGTTTGGAGGAAAAGCTTTCCAGAGAGTGGGAGATGCAAATGCAAAGGGCTTGAAGCCAGTGTGTTCTTGTATGATGTCAGTTCTTAGAAATTGTATATTGTTGCTAATATTTCCTTTTTAAGAATCTACATACTTTATGAATTTAGTATTTAATAAAGGATGACTCCTCATTGAAGTACTAAAATGGTTAGAATTAAAGTTATTAGTCTGTATTCTCTCTGGTTAATTGCACAACCATTATTTTTGAGCTAGGCAATTTTATAAACACTTAAATGTATCAGTGAACAAACAGATACAACTTTCACCCTTTTTGATTATTATTGTATGCTCTTGGTATGTTGAAGTGATGGTGGAAGCCATTGCATGAGTTTGTATAATACTTAGTATCTTTATGGCAGCATTTCCAAGCATGGGTTCCATGGAATGCTATTTGAGAAATTTTAACATCTTTTGAAGAAAGTTTTTTCTTTGTCAGATAGATTTGGAAATGCTATACATCATTCTCTTCCATGAAGAGCTTTCCCAATGAAGAATTGCAATAAGTCAGTCAGAGAAAGACAAATACCATATGATTTCACTTGTATGGGTATTTAAGAAGCAAAACAAATGAGCAGAGGAAGAAAAAAGAGAGATCAAGCCAAGAAACTATAGAGAACAAACTGATGGCTACTAGGGAGGTGCGTGGGAGGATGGGTGAAATAGATGATGGAGATTTCGGAGTGCACTTGTGATGAGCACAGGGTGATGCATGAAATTGTAGAATCACTGTATTTACACCTGAAACTAATATATTACTCTATGTTAACTATACTGGAATTTAAAACTAAAAAAAAAAAAAATTGCAAATGCAAAGGCCTTGAAGATAATGTGTGCTTGTATTAGCATAATAATAGCTGTGTAAAATTTCCAAAAAACATATTTATTTTATTTTTCTGTTAAATATTTATTCACATGCTATGGGAAAGCATATTGTGAAACACTAAATTTGACTGTTAGATAAGAACATTGAACTTCATTTCCCCCCCGGAAGCTAGATGAGAATTTTATTATGAGATAAACTACCTTCCCAAATCATAGATTAATCATAATCAAATTATCTTTTTACAGTAGTTCCGAATTAAACACAGGTATAATAAGTTCAGAGTAAGAAAATATCAAGATCTTGTATTTAAGAAGATACTTTATTAGGCTATCTTTCCTTACCAAAAATCTCTGATTTCGATTTGCAAATACAACATCAACAAAAAATCCTTCCTTTGTATAGGAGATAAGCTTTATTGAGTGTCTTCACTTCTTGGTGATCATTCTTTTTCTTCCAGTGCCTTGTGAAGCTTTTCAACTTACTCTAAACAAGGAATCATGTATTTGATTTTTCATTGAGCTAATTGACGTTTGTCCTTCACATCTGAATTTTCATTCAGTTAAGTACTGAAACTGGAGATAATTTCATTCTCAGAATTCTAACATCCCAGTGCATTGGGAAGGGAGGAGAAAAAGGTGGTAGCTTTTTCCGGGAAGGGAAGGTTAGATGTCTTCTCCTAGGGAAAATATTTAGCGGGTTTAATATGGTCTGTCTTATTTGAGAATTTAATACCTAGGAACAAAAGCATTATGCTTTTGGATTATCTCTTTGACCACCTATTGTTTTGTGCATGCGATTGCCTGTTTTATTAAATACCTAGTAGTAATCTCAACTTTTAAAAGGGATTCTAACTAAAAAGGTTTCATTTCTCAATACTGTTTATTTTATCATTTATTTTCTCCACTTATAATTATTTTGATTAGTTTTTTGTTTAGATATGTCTTTGAATATTTTTTTTTTCAGGAAAGTGTATGTGAAGAATGTGTTTCCTATACTTCCATGAGTACTTGCATGACTGAGCACTGCATTCACTTACTTTCAAATGAGAATATTAGCTTGGATGGGTTCATTTTTAAATTGAAATATTTTCCCTTTGAAATTCAAATTTAGAATTTTTCTTTATTTTTGAATTAGAAAAGGGAAAAAAAGGATATGTTTAGTGTGTTCCTTTTTCATTAATTATGCTTGGTACAAGGCAGTGTCTTTCATCTGAAAAAGTAAAGTATTCATTAGAATTTAATTGTACTACTTTTTTCTGTTTTTCTTTTTTTTAAGATTTTATTTATTTATTCGAGAGAGAGAGTGTGCATGTGAGCGAAGAGGAGAGAGAGGGCAAGTGAGGGGAGGGGTAGAGACTCTCAAGCTGAGTCTGTGCTGAGTGTGGAGTGTGATATGGGTCTTGATCTCACAACTCTGAGATATGACCCAAGCCAAAACCTAGAGTTGGTCGCATAACCTACTGAGCCACCCAGGAACCCCTAATTGTATTATTTCTTATTGCATATTTTCTGCCTTTTTTTTTAATCTCTTTAGTATTGGTATAGACTGTATCTTTCGGTTACAGTTTCCTGTTTCAGTTATCTATTGAAGTGTAACAAACCACCTCCAAACTTATTTGTAGAAGTACAATTTTTTAAGGTACCATGAAGAGATTTTCATTTTATGTGTGATGAGCCATTACAAAAACTTTTTTTTTTGCTATGCCATGGAGTTTTGTTTCTTTGGGTTTTTTTGTTTATTTGTTTGTTTTATTTTTTTAAAGTAGGTTCCACTCCCAGAGTGGAGCCCAATGCAGGCCTTGAGTTCAGGAGACCTGAGCCAGACGCTTAACTGACTGAGCCACCCAGTTGCCCCTGTTTTGTTTTTTCAGTACACCTGTATCTTTAGTATCAGCCCTAACGTGACAAGCATTTTCACCTCTCTTTGTTGTACATAAACTAAGCTATCAGAAACCACCCTGAGCTTTTCATTGAAATTCCATGGTCACATCCTGATTCTTGCTGCTTTGGTACCAATAGGGAGAACTTTAACCTTGCATTGCCATGGGCTTCTGTATCAACCCTGTGATTATAGGCTTTGTGCAGCTACCTACAAAGCCATTTTTAGACTAGGGCAAAGTGCTACAAAGAACTTGAACAGAAAAAGCTACTAATAGCCTACCTATGGAGTGAGCTTGAATGAGAATTGTTGCTTCTCTTTTAGTTACTTAAAAGTAACTATTATGGAACTTTGTGTTTGGTAGAAGTTCAGTAGACATTTTCTACCCTCTCCTCTTCCTGTGTTTTTCCTAATCCACTCTTTTGGTAGACTCTGCAGATCATGCCATTAGTAAGGGTTGTGTCCACTAAAAATGAGTGAGAGAATAGACTTCATACGATAAAGAAAGGAGTGTCTTCATGTATATGTAGGTGAATTGAAGGAACTAGGACTAGAGTAAATGCCCAAAGCCATTTCTTTTTAATATATGTATTTACTAGGTATATTTATATATCTTGTCTACTAGCATGTATTTGAAGTTTGTAGAGCAGAGCTGATATTATAAATGGCTGAATAAGTTGGTTACTACTCAGTGTGATTTGGGGACAGTAACTTCTTTTAAGTATCTCTCTTCCTTACTTGTTATTGTTTTCAATTTCAGTTATGATAGCATTGAACTTTCTTTTATAGCACTTTCCATGCTGGAGGTGGCTGACTCTTAGGTGTTAATTCTTGGGGATTTTCAAGTTTTCCCTTTAAGTGATTTTATTTTTGTGTTTTAATTTGATGATAATCTTAAAAATTATATAAACATATTCTGGATCGCCTGACTGAAGCAGGAAAAAAAAAATCATTAGAACAGATTTGTGATGAAGTTGTGTATTATTCTATTCTGAAGAATAAACTTTTGATAAAAAATGCTATCTTATCAGTAGGTAGAAAATTTCACTTAAATCAGACATTGTAATATACAGTAATCCAATCAATCATTTACTCATTTATTCCATACAATTCATTAAGTGCTCAGGAATAATGAAGGCAAGCATTTGTTTTCTCTTATTGTCAAGTAGTCAGACATTAAACAAATGATTATTACATATTTAATTACATCTGTCCTAGCATATTTATAGAAATTCAAGCTTGTTGAAATTCACTAAGAGATATTAATACTCCAGAAGACAATTATATGATAAATTGTTCACTATAGAATTGTAAATAGAACCTGAATTAATACATTTATCAATATCTCCTTCTGAGGTATTAATACTCTGTCTAAAATGATAAAACAATTTACTCATTTAGTTTTGCTCAGCTGAGTATAATTTTTGTTCTAAGCTTGCACAATTGTACTAAACTTTTGAACTGGTTATCTGTTTAGGTGTGTGTGATGCTTCACAATTGTATCTAGTAGTTAGTATAATGCATGACCATAGATGAAACTGATAATAGTAATGTTTTATTTTTCCAAGTAATTGTGAGTACTGAGGAAAATTATTTATTTTTCACATTTTCTACTTGAATTTGATCTTATTTGCCTTTTAAAAAATTTTCTGCTAGTCTTACTCTTTTAAAATTTTTATTTCAACTCCAGTTAGTTAACATAGAGTGTAATATTAGTTTCAGGTATACTATATAGTGATTCAACACTTCCATGCAACACCTGGTGCTTAGTCCAACAAATGCACACCTTAATCCCCATCATCTATTTAACCTCCCCTCTGGTGACCATCTGTTTGTTCTCTATAGTTACAAATCTGTTTCTTTGTTTGCCTCTCTCTCTCTTTTTCTGTTTGATCATTTGTTTTGTTTCTTAAATTCCACATGTGAGTGAAATCATATGCTATTTATCATTCTGTGACTGATTTATTTCATTTAGCAGAATAATCTTTCCCTCCATGCATGTTGTTGCAAATGGCAAAATTTCATTTTTTTATAGCTGAATAATATTCCATTGCATATATATACCACTTCTTCTTTATCCATTCTTCAATTGTTGGACATTCAGGTAGTCTCTATATTTTGGCTATTGTATATAATGTTGCTGTAAACATTGGGGTGTGTGTATCCCTTTGAACTAGTATTTTTGTATTCTTCCGGTAAATACCTACTAGTTCAATTGCTGGATCATAGGGTATTTCTATTTTTTAATTTTTTGAGGAACCTCCATATTGTTTTCCAGAGTGACTTTACCAGTTTGCATTCCCACCAACAGTGCAAGAGTGTTGGTTCCCCTTTCTCCACATCTTTTCCAAAGAAGTGAAAACTTAAAACACTGACTGAAGATGAAAGTAATTGATTTAGAAGATCATATTTTAGCTGGAAAATTGATGACTACATGGTACTGAATAAATTACTAAAAGGAGATAAGAATGATTAGTCATAGTGGAGGTATAAATAGAAAAATATTGGGGGACTTGGGTGGGTCAGTCATTAAGCGTCTACCTTCAGCTCAGGTCATGGTCCCAGGGTCATGAGATTGAGCCCCGCATTGGGCTCCCTGCTCAGCAGGAAGCCTGCTTCTCCCTCTCCCACTCCCCTTGCTCGTGTTCCCTCTCTAGCTGTCTCTCTCTCTAATAAATAAATAAAATCTTTAAAAAAGAAAAAAAATAGAAAAATATTAATTTTAAGACAAAAATAGTTTTGCCTCATAATATATACTTTTAAATACGTATGGGAGATGAGTAATTTAAATAGAAGAGTTGGAGAAACTTAAGTAGAAAATGTTTTCCAATTGTAAGCATGTAGGTCAGTAGGCAAAAAGGGTTGATTAATTAAATTTATTATTTTTTCCATATAATGTCACCACCATTCATGGGTTATTTTTGTGGCTCCAAAAATTACAAAAAAACCCCATAAAACTCCAGCTAATACTTTTTCCCCCCAGAATGATGTCAGATTATCAACTTGATAATTAAATAACTGAATGGATCCAATCAGTTGCACTTACAGATTCAGGTATATGCAAACCATATAGCTCCAGGATCAGCTTCCACTATAGCAGTTTTAATATATAAGATTATTCCACTTAGTGAGACTAATTCTACCTTCAGCCTGTGTCTGGAGGCTAGCAATGCCTCCTTCTGGGACTGCAGAAAACCTCCCTGCTTTCTTCTGAAATGATTCCTTTGACAAACATTGAAATGGGACTTGAGAAAATAATCTCTAACATTAGTGAAGTTTAAGTATATAATCACCAATAAGGCAGCTTCATCGTATTCTTCAAGAAAGGTACGAGAAGCTGCGGTTGAAGTAAGTGTGTGTATGTGTGCGTGATAGAGAGAGAGGGAAAAAGAGAGGGAGGGAAGGAGAAGAAAGGAAGGAGAGGGGTAAGGAGACTGTGGGAGGAGGGGGAGAGGGTGAATGAGAAAGATTGATTTTGCTGCTGGCTGGTATTATGGTGTTGATATTTGGTGATAAATGGGTAAGCAGTCTTATTGTTGAGCTGCTTGCCATGTGGTGTCTACCTTTAGTGCTCCTTCTCCCACTCCTTGCCATGAACCTTCTCCAGTTATAGGTCAGGAATAAGAGCTGCTTTTATCATTTTTAAAAGATTTTATTTTTTTATTTATTATTTTATTTTATTTTATTTTATTTTATTTTATTTTATTTTATTTATTTGAGAGAGGGAGGGAGAAAGAGTGGAGGGGGAGCAGAGGGAGAGGGAGAAGCAGACTCCCTGATGAACAGGGAGCCTGACACGAGGCTTGATCCCAGTACCCTGAGATCATGATCTGAGCTTAAGGCAGATGCTTATACAACTGAGCCACCCAGGAACCCCTGCTTTTATCATTTTTTAATGTGAAGCAGGTATAGAAATTCTGTCTAGAACTCTATTTTCTCATTGGGGAAGCAGTTTTCAAAGCACAAGATAAAATATTATGGAGTTTGTTATGTTAAAACAAAGAAAAACACAACTTTAGAAATGTATTTCTAATTAATTATTTTTTCTTAAGGGAGAAAGTTTTCAAAATGAGTCTTACATTGTTAAGGGGATATTATATGGAGTTTTTTGTCCTTTAGTGTATTTATAAGATAAATGGATAAACCCAAAGGGCTTCATTTTTATTGTTGTTCTATTAACATTGCAGGTTTTGTTATAAAGATTTCATTAAAAAATTTGGAAAATTTTGTTGTTTATATATAGCTTAACATACCTCATGCTTTTCCAACAGATAAGAATACATAACTTTTTGCCAAATGTTCAGGGTTCACAAATTACGTATTTGTCTGGGTTAAGCAGAAGTAATAAGTGTCGAGTAGTGTATCTTATATAGTTTGTAGAGCTGGGGGCAAGTTGAATGGCTAATGCATATCTCTTCTTCCTCCATTTCACAGTTTAACTGTCTTCTGTGGTGGATTATTTCCTATAGAAACCTATCAAAAATAATTCTTTTCCCCTGTACCATGATATTTTTCCTTGGTATGAGTTTTTAGCTTATTTTCATTTTTTAATGTGAGATATTTATTGAATAACAAAGTAATAATATATGCTACGAGAAATCATAAAGCAGTTACTGCTGTACACCATCCAGATTATTACACCAAGTGTCACCAATATCACTAAAGCTACTCCCCACCATCCTGTGATCTCATTACTCCCCTTCCTACCAGAGACAAGTCCCTCTGTCTTGAGATACTCTGTCATTTGGTTTCAGGGACACCACTTTTGCTTGATTTCTTCTTACCTAAGTGCTACGAGTACTTCTAAATCTTTGCTGGCTCTTTCTTCTCTTCCAGGCCACTAAACACTCAAATGTTCCAGGTCTAGTTCTCCTCTTTCTATAGTTAGTTTCTAAGAGATCTAATCCACACTCAGTTTTATAAAATCATAATTACCCTGAAGCTTCCCATATTTTTTTAAAAAAGACTTTATTTATTTGAGAGAGAGTGAGGAAGAGAGAGAGCACACATGAGATTGGGGAGGGTCAGAGGGAGAAGCAGGCTCTCCACTGAGCAGGGAACCCAACATGGACCAGATCCTGGAACTCTGGAAACATGACCTGAGCCAAAGGCAGTCACTTAACCAACTGAGCTACCCAGGTCCCCAAGGTTTCCATATTTTAATTGCCAGTCAAGAAATTTCCTTTGAACACTAGACTTCTCTATCTAATTCCCTACTCTACTTCATTTAGATGATTAATAGCCATCTCAAGTCTAATGTACATAAAATCCAAACCTCATTTTTTTAGCCACAATTGCCCAATTTCCACTTTTCAGATGCTTAATCCACACATCTTGGAGCCTCTTTGACACTTCTCTTTTTCTGGTAACCCACATTAAGTGCATCAGGAAATTGATTTTTTGCCTTCAAAATTGGATTCAGAGTTAATTCTCACTACCTCCAAGACTACCAGTCTAGTTCCATGCCACCATTTTCTCTTGCCTGAATTATTTCAGTTGCTTCCTAGTTGATTTTCCATCTTTCCCTTCCTTAGAATATCTTCTCCATATTGTATCCAGAGTGATCCCTGTAAAACAGAGAGATGATCACGTCATTTGTCTACCGAAAAATTTCAGCAACTTTCCATCTGACTCAGAGTAAAAGACAAAGTCTTTTATAAGGGCTTATAAGTCCCTACATGATTTGACTTCATTTCTTCTCTGACCTCATTTTTATCACTCTCCTTACCCCACTACCAGTCTATTCCAACCCAGCTACATAAGCATCCTTGCTGTTCTTGGAATGATCAAACACACCTCTCTTTTAGGGCATTTGCCTCTGCCAATAAAGACATTCCTCCAGATAGCCATTGGATCCCTTCTTTTTTCCATCAGATTTCTTCTCAAATTATGCCTAATCTTCTGTCTCCTGTCTAAAATAGCTAGCACACTTCCTCCAAATCCACCAGATCTGCCTTATCTGCTTGGTTTCTGTTGGTTTGTTTGTTTTTTCATATTTACCACGTGACAGTTTGTTTATTGTTTCCTCTCTGCACTAAAATGCTGCATGAGAACAGTTTTTTTTTTTTAAGAACTATTTTGTTGACTGCTCTATCAACTCAACCATACCAAGTATGTAAATAAATAAATTCTGAATTTTGTATTAAGCACTTCATTGCATTTCTTTAAAATTTTGCCGTATGTATTTATATTAGGTTGAACCATATGAAATTTCCAATACTCACCTATAAAAATGGGCATTTTCAAATGATTAAACATTATGTCTCCCTAAATTTTATATGCTGTTTGGATTTTTATGTTTAAAATTTATGTAAAATATGTAATATTGTATGTATTTATATGAGAGTTGCTTTTTTCACCAACATTATATACCTGACATTTATCCACATTGTGTATGTAGCTATAGTTGCTCATTTTTTAAGGCTACAGAGTATTCTTTTGTATGAATATATCAGGATTTATTTAGTCTCAAGACTGTGGACATTGAGTTGTTTTCAGTTTTTTTGTTTTTTTCAGGCAGTGTTGCCATTAAATTCCTATACATGACTTTGGTGTCCATGTGCATATGCTTTTTTGCTTTGTCAGTGTAGAATTGGTGGGTTATGGGGGGCATGTATTTAACTTTACAAATTACAATTTTTTGTGAGATTAGTAGTCATGTCGACTTTTATTTTCACTGACAGTTTATAAACTTCTACTCTGCATTCTTGTTGATACTGAGTATTGCCATACTTAATTTTTGCTGTTCTAAAGGATGTAAAATGGTGTTTGTGGTTTTAAGGTTCATTTTCCTAAATTGTTAATGAGATTGAGCGTCTTTCGAAGTTATTGGTCCTTCATGTATCTTAATCTGTGAAATGCTTGTTTATGCTTTGTGCCCATTTTCTGAGGGTGGTTGAGTGATCTGGATTGTTTTCCTTTTCTTATTATTTTGAAAGGTTTTTATATTCTGATTGAAAATGTGCTTATATATTTTCCTGTGTGACTTTTTTTGTGTTTTTTAGTGATATAATTTTATGAAGGATTTTACACTTTAATAATGTCTGATATACTTATATATGTATATATTTATGATTTGTGCTTTTGTATATTACTTAAGTCTTTTCACATCCAAAGTCATCTAGGGCCACATTTTTAGAACCAGCGCTATAGATTATGACAAATGTAATCAGGTGGTTTTAATAATTACAGCTCCATTTCCAGTTGTAGTATCCTTACTGGTACAAACAAGCATAACCACCAATACCACATATGATGCTGTTTCCCTAGCAAATACTTTTGCATCCTTCTATATAATTAAAGAAAATCAGAATTACTTTACTCTCACATGGCAGTGACTAAAGGATATATTGATTTTTGCCTTGGGGTCTCATAATGATGGTATCACAGAGAATATCTGATGATGTTATGGTTTTTTGTTTTGTTTTTCGTTTTTTTGCAAGATTTTATTTATTTGAGAGAGAGTGAGAGAGAGAAAGAGTACAAGCAGGGGCAAGAGGGAGAAGCAGGCTCCCTACTGATCAGGGAGCCCAATGTGGGGCTCAATCCCAGGGTCCTGGGACCATGACCTGAGCTGAAGGCAGATGCTAACCGACTGAGCCACCCAGGCACCCCTGATGATATTATGTTAATTAGACCTTTATTTGGGTATCTTTTATTGTATTACAAATTACCCATTACTTAGCAGCTCAGGACAACGATTTTTTATTTTGTTTACAGTTTTGGAAATCAAATTTGGGAATGGGTCAAATGCATAATTTTGGCTTGAGATTTCTCAGGTGGTCGCATTTGTATATTGGTTGGGGATTTAGTCATTTGAAAGCCAAAATGGCTCATTCACATTTGATATGTGAATTGACAGTTGATACGTGCTATCTGCTGGGAGCTCAGCTGGAATTACAGACCAAACACTTTCACATTGCTGTTTCACGTGACTTAGAGTGTGGCAACTGGATTTTGAGAGATGTCCTAAGAAGAGGTGATGAAGAATGAATAATCCAAGGGCCCAAGGAAGAAGCCCCAAGTCTTCTGACCTGGCCTTTTAAGTCATACAACATTACTTCTATTGCAGGTCAGTTACTAATGCCAGCCAGATTCAAGGGGAGGAGAGTAAGATATCACATCTCAATGGGCAAAAAGTGTCAGAATATTTGTAGTTGCCTTTATCCCACCACACACCTGATGAGTATAAAGAACTGAGGATCCTATTTGCCTTAATAAGAAATATGAATTCTGGGGAGTAGATTTTATATCTTGTAAAAGTTCAAGGGTCTGTCACATGGGTGAGATTTCTAGTGTTCATTAATTTGGGACATGTTGAGATATCCCTTCCAAAGTGAGAAAAAAAAATGTTGCACTTTACACTGACTACCATAAAGACAGAAGGCACAGTATTTGGTAGGCCTCATAAGATTTGGGAGGCAAAACATAACAATAACTTGTGGTGAGCAGCTCTGACCCAATGTGTAGATAAACCATACAGCTCCTAGCCTAGAGTGAGGATTAGAACAAGACCAACTGTGGTATAAGTTCCCCTGCCACTTTGAGCCTGTGATCTAGTATTCAAAGGGCCTTGGGGGATTGTGTGTGTGTGTGTGTGTGTTTGTGTGTTTGTGTGTGTGTGTGTGTGTGTGTGTGTGTATCTGTTATTGAGCACCTGTTCTGTTTTGCTGCTCTGTCTGGTTTACTCGTATGCCAGTACCAATACAGTATTCATAGTAACATAAAAATGACTCAGTATCTGGTAGCATATGATTTTCAGTCTTCCCCCTACCATGTAATCCTTTCTCTTCAAGTGTATCATGGCTTCTCTTTATCCTTCGCTCTTTCATATGTATCTAAGAATGAGCTTATCATGTTCTACCAAAGAAGGAAAGGAAAGCGAAGGAAAGGAAAAAAGGAAGGAAGGAGAGAAGGATGGAAAACACAAGAAACCTTGCTTGGATGTTTTGTTAGAATTTTCTTCACACCCAAAATCAATTTAAACCAATAATATGTCTTACGTGGCATATCCCTCCATTTATCTAGCTTTTAAAAATGTATATCAGTAAAAACGCTCATGGTTTTCATATATGTCTTTTCAAAACTTATTCTTTGGTGCCTCATATTTTGCGGTTGTTATTGCAATGGCAACTTTTTTTTAAAGATTTATTTATTTATTTTAGAGAGGGGGGAGAGAGTGTGAGCAGGGGGAATAGGGCAGAGGGAGGGGGAGAGAGAGAATCTCAAGCAGACTCCATGCTCAGTGTGGGCGCTACCTCAGGCTTGATCTCACGACCCTGAGATCATGACCAGAGCCGAAAGGAAGAGTTGGATGCCAAGCTGACCAAGCTATCCGGGCGCTTTGCAAATGGAATTACAGACTTTTTTGAAAATTATTCTTTTCTACCTTCTTGTTGTTAACCATATAAAAATAGAAATAATTTGTACTTTTATATTAAGATAATTTATTTTAAATAATGTTAAAATAAATTAAATATTATTCTAATAAGTTCCTTCATATTTATGTAGACATATACATAGTAATGATAGTGTCTTAAAGTACTTTCCAAAACCATATAATTTTTTTTTATACTTTCTTGTACTAAATAATACTTCAGTTAGGTTTAACCAAAATACTATTAGTAGGTATCTAATATTGTCAGTTTTTTCTAATATTAATATAGCTATACAATTTTAGTTTCTTCCTTTTGTTTCCAGTCTGGGTTGCATGTCTTTAAAAATCCTTTCTCATACTCCATTTTTTAGGGTGCAAAGTTCTATGTATGTTCATTAAATCAAACTATTAATGATAATGTTTAAATATTCTATATCTTTAGTCATTTTTATCTGCTTTATATAGTAGATAAAGTATTTGGAAATTTATATAATTTTATACTATCCAGTTTGAATATGCAAGCCATCTTAAACCAATTCCCTTGATGTGGACAGGACCAGTAGTGCGATGGATTAGTACATTATGATTAGGTTACGTATTAGTTCATTTTTAATTTCTCAAAGAGGATATTGTTCCATGTGGGCCTGATCTAATCAGGTGAGTCTTTTAAATGAAGATGAAACATTAGAGAGAAGCCCTTTTGATGGTCTTGAATGTTCAGTTCATGCCTTCTTAAACTGTAAGGGTATGAATTCTGCCAATAACCATATTAGCTTAGAAGAGGACCTCAAGCCTCAGATGATACCTTGGCCCCATTTGTCACCTGGATTTCAGTGACACCCTAAGCAGAGAGTCCAGCTGAGCCCTGTTGGGACTTCTGACATACAGACACTGTGAGACAATGAATTTGCATTGTTTTAAAGTGCTATGCCCTTAACAGAGAATGGATAAAGAAGATGTGATACATATATACAATGGAATATTATTCAGCCACCAGAAAGAATGAATACCCAACATTTGCATCTACATGGATGGAACTGGGGGGGATTATGCTAAGTGAAGTAAGTTAATCAGAGAAAGACAACTATCATATGGTTTCACTCATATGTAGACCATAAGCAATAGCATGGAGGACATAGAGGAAGGAAGGGAAATCTGAAGGCGGAGATATCAGAGAGGGAGATGAACCATGAGAGACTGTGGACCCCAGGAAGCAGACTTGGGGTTTCAGACCGGAGGGAGGTGGGGGAGGGGTTAGCCGGGTGGGGGTATTAAGGAGGGCACGTGTAGTGATGAGCAATGGGTGCTATACGCAACTAATGAATCATTGAACACTACGTCAGAAATTAACGATGTACTATACAGTGGCTAACTGAACATAATAAAAAAAATGAAGTGTTAATTTTTTGGTAATTTGTTATGTAGCAATAGAGATATAAAACATCCCTTTTTATATATTTATAAAGTCTCTTATACCGCATTTCTTATCATATTGCCTACCCAACCACCATCCTGAAAAGGTAATCATTCTATTTATTCTCTATCCCTTTATTATGTGTGTGTGTTCTTGGAAAATACATGTTATATGTGTATATTTTTATTTTATAAGCCATTGTGTTACAGGTCTCATTTTAATCTTAGAATTTTAACATGGCAATGTTTCTATGAACTATTTAAGTTATATTTACATCTAGTCTGTTGCTTCTCATAGCCTTCTGATATTCCATGGTTTGTGTCCACCATATTTTTATGCCTGTTCTCCAGCAATAGTCAGACTTGTGGTGATTTCTCTAGGATATATGCTCAGGAGAGGATTGCTGGTTCTCAGAGTGTTTGTATGTTTAACCTGACTGAGTACTGTCAGATTGCTCTCTGGGATAGCTGCACATTTTACACTACCATCTGTACTTCACGAATCTTTCTATATTCTAGTGTTCTCTCCAAGAATTTATGTTATCTAACATTTTAATTTTTGCCAATATGGACATGAAATTATATCACATTGTTTTAATGTGGTATTCTCTTTTAAAAATGAGATTAAGCATTTCTTCATGTCTTTGCCATTCACATTATTTCTTCTTTGATTATGTTTTTAATTTTTGAAATTTATTAATATCTGTTTTCTCCTTGCCAAGAGTTATTTATTATGCAGTCACATCATTTTGGTGTTCATCTTACTTTTCAAGCATTTTTTTTTAAAGATTTTATTTATTTATTTATTTGAGAGGGAGAGAGAGTGGGCTCTAGAGCAGGAGCATGCATGCAGGCAGGGGGGAGGGAGGGTGACAAGGGGACTGCATACTGAACAGGGAGCCAACATGGGGCTCAATCTCACAACCCGGAGATCATGATCTGAGCCAGAATCAAGATTCAGATGTCCAACTGATTGAGCCACCCCAGGAACCTCCCACCGTGTTCATATTATCTGTAACTTTGGGATTGGTTGTTATGAAATGCTTTTACTTTTTCTGTTTTTTATTTTTTTTAATATGCCTGTGAGAATTAATCACAAATATGTTGACTTTTTCTGGAAAATCATACAAAACATTTGATTTGAATTTTAGAGCTGGGCTTAAATATTGGAGACTCCTAGAACCTATATAAGTCTTTGCTTATCCAAGTCCCTGAGCTTTGTGTCATTTTTCTTTTTAACATTGAATTCACTTGAGTGGTTACTGCAATGAATTATTGGCCTTAGGATATACACCAAGAAGAATACTCCCATATCAGAACGGAGTTTATCAAACATGGGTGGGCAGTTGCTTTTGTAGGAATATAGGATTTCACATGAAGAGATACCAAAAAAGAAAATGTGGATAGACTGAACATATCACTGATTCTTGTAGGTCATTGATGTTGGAATGATATTGAGAAAAATGTTAAATGTTTTCATGAATATACAAATTTCACTTGCTTTTTCTGTATTAATTGTATACTATTCTCTCTCCAATTCCAGTTTAATAAGAAGGTAAAAAGAAATAAAAATTATAGCTACCATTTAGGCATTTTAAAGTATTTGTCTTTTTACTTTATGCAGTGCTTTTCTTGCAATAGCTTATATGATTCTCAGAAAACTCCTATGAGATTTATACTCTTACGTCATGGTTTTACAATGAGAATCTGGAGGCTTATTTTCACCAACGGGTCAAACACTTGTTTTACCATATGAGTTCTACCTATGCTGCCTCAATTTAAATTAATGTTCTTGTATAATGTAGACTCTGAAGGGCTGGTTCCAGTCTGGGTATGGCTTATTAGGGAGTATGTGTGTGAGTAATGCTGATATCTTAGCATTATTGCTGATATGAATGCTTGGCTAAGCAAGTTCAAAGGTGGAGTGCCAGTACATATTGAATTGGGCAATGTCTATTCAAAATGCATTTTTAAGATTTAGTAGTTCTTTGTCTTTTCAGTACTGGTAGTTCGTATTCCCTTCCAACTCCTATCATCTAGGAGTTCTTGAATTTGGACAGAGCTACACTTACTATTATAAGGAAAACAGCACTAAAAAAGAAAGTAACTTGCATCATTTTTCGTGCCTAAAAAGCTCCAAATGCTAACATGGTAAAAAGAAAATTTGACCGTATAGATATCACTGAAAAAACCACTCTATTGCTGTCATAACAATGTTTCATGAATACGAGGTGATATTGAGCATTAAGGCATTGCTTAGTGATTTCCCCTCCTATGAAATTAAACATTTGCATTTTAAGTAAGTAATGTGGTGGTTCTGAGTACAAAGAAACCTGAGCACTGAAAAACATATGGTTGTTGATATAGCAGATACAGAAGTTCTCTTTATAATGATTTAAACTTGATATCTAGTATTTGACTCTTCTTTTGGTATGGTTTTCCTCTCTGGGGAAAAAAGAAGCTAAAGTTGTATCATGTTATGGGCAGACAGTCAGTATGATGGAAAAAGAAGTTGAGCTGGTGAGGTCCAAATCCTTATCCTTCTGACTGAGTTTTGAGAGTATAAATAAAAGAATATGCTCCCACTTTTGAAAGGAGAAACAGTAAGTTAAGCCTTGATGGCGGAGAGAAACTGAGAGGTAATGCACTATAGAAAGCCCAAGCCCATGTCCTGGACCAGTGAGTGCTGCTGGAGATGCAATTATATCCAGCTTGTTGAGGTGCTCTGCTGGCTCTGCTGATACTGAAACATTTTCCTTGAGGTTTAACTGAGACAGCAAAACAGGGATAAGTGAATTTGTAGTATGTCCAGAGGAGCCATGGAAAACACACAAGTGCATTGACTCTGAATGGGAGCCCTGTGTTAAGTCTTCCACTCAGGGGCCAAGCATGAGCTATTGAAAAGCTGAATACTTGACATTACTTCTACTTTTCCCTTTTGTCCATGTGCTCTCTAAATAGGCTTATTTTTCTTTTTCAAGTGCCTGCTGTTAAGAAGTGTTGATTTGGTTTGAACTATGTGGGAGGGCTAGGACAAAGTGGACCAGATTGAAAGAAAATTATTGAAGTTAACCCAGAGAAACCATTCTGAAGCATTTGAAAAAATGTCAGTTGCTTGCCATATGATATACTCTTTTTGCTTTTGATCCAGGTGTTTTGGATACTTGACCTAGAATGCATTTATAAACATTCTGCTTTTAGCACAGTGGAACTTTGATCACAAATCATTATATACATTTAGTATCTGAAATTAGCTTTAGGCAGTTTTGTCATATTGTAGCAGCAGTCATTTACTTTCCTTGCCAAAAATTTATACACATTTGTCCTTTCCTATCAGACTGCCAACTTTTAACACTTAGGTAGCAGTACAGATAAATGGCCACTGAAAACAAAATGTGAATTCCTTCTTTCTACATGTGCGTTAAAATAATTATTGTAGTTTGATGGTTCTTTTAGTTTTTTAAAAAAGATTTTATTTATTAGAGAGAGACAGAGAGAGAGAGCATGCACAAGGGGGGGTGCAGAGGGAGAAGCAGACCCCCCTCCCATTGAGCAGGGAGCCAGACATGGGGCTCAGTCCTAGGACTCCAGGATCATGACCTGAGCTGAAGGCAGATGCTTAACTGACTGAGTCACCCAGGCGCCCAATAGCTCTTTTGTTTAAGAAAGCACCTTGATGGCCCTTTTTCCTACAGCTCCTATTCTGGATGAAAGAGTCTAAGTCAAATGTTGACCAAATTGATTTGCATAGTCAATTAAGAAAAATTTGAGTCACTTCTTAGAGAGATATGACAATGATGAGAAGAAACAGGGATGGAGAAAAGGGAAAAAAATACAGCTTGCAAGGCTGGTAGGACATGATAGGAGATAACTTTCATGGTATTGAAGTCTAATATGGAAAACATTCTTTGGATAGTGTTTATTGTGTGATGAAGAGTTGTAGAAAGAGGATGGCAGCAAAGGAGCCAAGATCAGCAGTAAAGAGCCAGGTGAAACCAAGGAAGCAGGAAGTACATAAATCTAAAACAGGATGAGAGGTTGGAAAGGACTTTTAAATTCTAAAACCTACCTACCTACCTATCTACCTAGTTACCTGTCTTTCTGTCCATCTGTCTGACTGTCCATCCATCCATCCACCCACCCACCCACTACACAGTTACCTACCTATCTAGCTACCTATATCTATATGCCTCTTATCTTTTATTGACCTTATGACTACAGACATCTGAAGGTCTTGTTAACCTTCTAAATGATGGCATCTTGAAACCCTTATATAAAAGGTTAATACCCTTATTTTTGTAGGGTGTCATTTTATGGCCCAGGAAAACTTCTACATCAGTTCTTGCTTTTCCTATTTAACCCTGTCTTAAGATGAAGGACCAAATGAGAAAGACAAATTCTGTTTCCAAGTAGTTTTAACAAAAGAGCTATGGTAGACACAACTATAGCTAATAGCTAAAATGAGATTTTTAGATGAATTCTTTTTTTTTTTTTAAAGATTTGTTTATTTGAGAGAGAGAGAGAGAAAGCATGAGAGTTGGGGGAGTTTCTGGGGGGAGGGGGAGAGAGAATCTTCAAGCAAACTCCCCACTGAGTGCAGAGTCCAACACGGGGCTCGATCTCATAAGGTCATGACCTGAGATGAAAGCAAGAGTTGGATGCTTAACTGAGCCATCCAGGTGCCCCTAGATGAATTCTTTTTACAAATATACCTTGTACCCCAATTAATAAAAAATAAGGTATAAATATGTGAGGATATTTTCCAGATTTGGAAATATGGAGTCTGTTTATTTTTATCCTTGTGTATTGTAAAACCCATAAAAAATCATACAGAGACCTCCAAGATTAAAGATGGATATTAAGACTGGGTTTAAATAAATTTCTGTGGTTCCTTAGATCTTTTTTTAGCCTCTTCCCCTTGCCCTTGCAAAAGGGCTTCACTATAGATTGAACACTTTTAGACTGAAATTGGGGAAACATTATGTGCATGGAGGTAGAAAACACACATTATTCCAAAAGAATGGAAGATGATAAGAAGGTTGTCTTTGAACCTCAAAGTTTTTCTCCTGGCAAATGAGCTATAAAATGGTTTTCTCAATATGAGCCCAATTTAGTGTAGTCCTAAGTTTTAATGATCTCTGGATTTTTGAGGTCAAGAAGAATGGAAAAGTGGGTTCCCTGTGACTGTCTCCTGTAGAAATTCCATGCCTGTGATCAAAAAAGATTCAAGGATGTTAGCATGTTTGCTTTTAATCTTGACAATATGTCAAGAAAAATATGAATGATAAAATCAGTTACAGCCAACGTACTAAGTTGCTTTTTATTTTGTTTCTGATCTGTTATTTAGTTTTTCATCAAAGAATTGAACCAAGCTAATTTATGTCTCATCAGGAAAACTTATTTTGTGTTTGGAAGTGGTAGAAATCAATAGTAATAGATTTAAAAAGAGAACTCCAGTTGCTTTGGAATTCTTTTTTAGTAAGTTTTTGAAATTGACATGAGCTTAGTTGACTTTACCCAATGGCTGAGTAAGAAGCTTCCTGGGGTGACACAGAAGGGGAACTTCTGAATGGATGTCATAAACTATTCTCCCTAAAACTTGGAAATGTCAGGAGGAAATCATTCTTTAGCTATTTTATCTATTTAATTATCCCATAGCCACAACTTCTGATAACCCACTTTTATTCAGTTACTTCCATTATCTTCTTCATCAAACCTGTAGAGGATGCCCATTGCTTGCTATGTTTTCTTTTTTTTTTTTTTTTTGATTTTTTAATATTAGCATTTTACTCCTCCCTTCCTCAGTTTTAAGTATCATTTTCATCACTTTGATACTTCTCTCACCAATATCCTTGGAGATCTGTATCACTGTTTTCCTGTTGCTCTAGCCTGGCAAAACACCAAGCCTACACGAATCTCAGGAGGAATTGTTTTTTTCCAGGCAGTTAGTGTCAGAATTGTTTGGTGTGGAAAACCTGTACGTCTGGAGTCAGAAGTGTTGTGAGTGTGGTAGTGGTATGAGAGTAAAGGTACACAGTGACTTTTCCTTTTCCCTCACTAACTTACCTGCATCTGCATTCAGTATTTCCTACTGGACATTAGTTACAGAGGAAAATGTGTTCCTTTCCAGTGAACACTTCCATCTCTCCTCTGAACTCCATATCACCTATCTTTCTCAGGGGCCTTACTTTCTGAGGCTTATTCCCTCTTTTGTATGTCAATATCCTTTTTTAAAAAAAATTTTATAATAATATTTTTTATTATATTATGCAAGTCACCATACAGTACATCCCTGGTTTTTGATGTAAAGTTCAGTGATTCATTAGTTGCGTCTAACACCCAGTGCACCATGCAATACGTTCCCTCCTTACTACCCATCACCGGTCTATCCCATTCCCCCACCCCCCTCCCCTCTGAAGCCCTCAGTTTGTTTCTCAGAGTCCATAGTCTCTCATGCTTCATTCCCCCGTCTGATTACCCCCCTTTCTTTATCCCTTTCTTCTCCTACCGATCTTCCTAGTTCTTATGTTCCATAGATGAGAGAAATCATATGATTGTCTTTCTCTGCTTGACTTATTTCACTTAGAATTATCTCCTCCAGTGCCGTCCATGTTGCAGCAAATGTTGAGAACTCGTTCTTTCTGATAGCTGAGTAATATTCCATTGTATATATGGACCACAGCTTCTTAATCCAGTCATCTGTTGAAGGGCATCTCGGCTCCTTCCACGATTTAGCTATTGTGGACAATGCTGCTATGAACATTGGGGTGCATATGGCCCTTCTCTTCACTACGTCTGTATCTTTGGGGTAAATACCCAGTAGTGCAATGGCTGGATCATAGGGTAGCTCAATTTTTAACTTTTTAAGGGACCTCCACACTGTTTTCCGGAGTGGCTGTACCAACTTGCATTCCCACCAACAATGTAGGAGCGATCCCCTTTCTGAACATCCTCTCCAGCAACTGTTGTTTCTTGCCTTGTCAATTTTTGCCATTCTAACTGGCGTAAGGTGGTATCTCAGTGTGGTTTTGATTTGAATTTCCCTGATGGCTAATGATTTTGAACATTTTTTCACCTTTTTCATGACACATCTCCAAAGGCAAGAGAAACAAAAGATAAAATGAAGTTGTGGGACTTCATCAAGATAAAAAGCTTCTGCACAGCCAAGGAAACAGTTAAAAAACTAAGAGGCAGCCCACGGAATGGGAGAATATATTTGCAAATGCCAGTACAGATAAAAGACTGGTATCCAAGATCTACAAAGAACTTCTCAAACTCAATACTCAAGAAACAAATAAACAAATCATAAAATGGGCAGAAGATATGAACAGACACTTTTCCAATGAAGACATACAGATGACTAACAGACACATGAAAAAATGTTCAAAGTCAATATCCTTTTCTTAACAGTGCCTTACATTAGATCAGTATTTTAACATGTTCAGTTTTCTGTCTTAAGATAATTCTTCTGTCCCAAGTCTCCTTAAGAGTTGACAGTTTCTTTTCACAGCAAAGATTCTATAAAAGGTCTTCTCATTGTCTTTATTCCTTTCTCTGTCATTTTATCCTTACCTTTATTCTTTTCTAATTTTATTCGTCAGCTTTGCTGCAGTAATAACTAACCCTCAAGTCTCAGTAGATTATAGCAACAAGCACTTTTTTCTTGCTCGTGTTACATGTCAACCACTGGTGGTTTGCTGCTTTGGCTTTTCTCTGTGTATCTTATTATTCTAGGTCCCATTCTGAAAGAGAAGCCCTTTTGGGAAATGCTTTTGCAGGGCAGAAAGAAAAAAGTGAGAACTGATGAAACCACTTCATGCCCTTCAAGCTTTTATTTGGAGCTATTTAAGCTCTAATCCATAAACTTTTGTGGTATTTGGACACAATCATATTTCGTATAATTGGTATAAATCAAAAGATGTGGAAAACCGTTGTTCTGGAGAATAAGCCAATTTAGTAACGAGAGCAAAAATTTAGGGCTACAGCTTGTGCCAGTATTGCTGAGCACTAGATCCCAAGAGCTAGAGGTGTCTATCTAGGTGTTAAAGCTTTAGCACATTTGGGAGGGGGTGTGTGTCTGTGGTATGTGGAGCCCTCTAAAGAGTAGGCTCCTGACTGGGGCTCTCTTGCCTGAGGCTAAGCATGGTCTTCACTTGGGTGTTCCGTACTGACACTTAACCTAACCCAAAACGAACGAAGTTTTTGTTCCAATCTGCTCCTTCTCCAGGGGTATGAGAGCAGAGATCATGTTCTTCCTATTCAGCTTTAATCCTGATGCTCTGATTTACCCTAATATTGTTGTGGAGCCCCTTTCTGAACTGGAAATGTGATGATAACCCTCTCCTCAAAGCTCAGAGTCTCCTTCTCACAGGATGAAATCCAAAATTCCTGGCTCGTTCCTCCTTCCATCCTCTTATAGTCCTCATTTTGGCGGTTTGACTTAATAATATTTAGACTCTTGCCTTTGCTGTTTTTTCTAACATGTGTCTATCATGAATTTATGCTTCAGCTTCCTATTCACCAGCTAGGTCTCAGCTCAGATGTTACCTGCTTTATTGAACTTAGTGCCACACACAGACTTTTGTGTACCTTCCCTTGTGTTTCTGCTGAAATCCTATTACATAATTATGACAAAACATTTAATTATGCTATCTGCTCTAATTTGGGTTACAAAGTCAGAGTTATATAAATATGTATAGCCATATCCATATGATTTATCTGTGAAGCATATATATGTGCTATATGTATCAATATATGCCACACCTAGAACTTAATTAAAATAGTATATCAATACACATTTACTAAATAAACAAAATGTTCTTGTCAAACACATTTTTTCCTAGGTATTAAGACATAACCTTTGTTATTTTGAATTTCTCTACTCAATCATGGTCCAAAATAAATTCTGCTTTTCATTTGATGTATCTTCCCTTCCAAATTAGTTTCAGGTAAAAAAGCATATAAAGTACATATATGCCTAAAATTTTCAGATTCTTCTCCAAATATTCAAAGTTATTAGAGATATATTCCTGGCCTATGTCTGACTCTACCATTCATTTCCATGTGAATTAACTGAAGTGCTGAACAGTTTAGGAGAATTGATGAATCTTAGCAAAGGGTTTATAATATGCTGCTTTAATCCATTTATATTACTTTGGATTACCAACAACTTTTATCTGAAACATTGCATGTCTCTTAAACTGTTTCCTTACCTCCTTTATCCCAAATACATTCTTAAATGATTTTTTAAAAATACAAATCTTGTTCTTTCACTCTTTAGTCAAAAACTATCAATAACTTTCTATTTCTTATATTTATAATTGACACCTCCCTTCCTTCATTCTTTATCCCCATTCAATCATGAAGTTTTATAGATTCAACTTCCCTATCCGCTATCATATCTAGCCTTTCCTTTCTATCCTTAGAGCTACTGATAAAGCATCTATCATATCGTGCTTGAATTACTAGAATAGTCTCAAATTAGTCTCTCTTCTTGGAGGCTTGTCTTTCCCTAATACATTCTCTAGTCTGCTGACAGATTAATTATCAGAAATTAAAATCAGTGCATATGAGATACAGGCTAAACTCCATAATAGCACACAAAAGCCCTGCCTTTATCTTCTAGCCTCTCTATGTTTTTTTTTTTTTTTTCCTTTCTTTCTTTGTTTGTTTCTTCCTTTTGCTAATAACACTGGTTCTACCACCTGGAAAACTCTTTAGCACCATCCTTCTATAAAATGCTTTTAACACTAAATTTGACCAACCTTGTCTGTGAAATCTTTTTTGTAGCCTTCACGACCTCCCTAGCAGAGAATTCACCATTCCGTTACATGCTTGTGCCACTTTTTGATTTTGTTAATATTTCTTAAATGGTCATTATAAAATTCAATCACTTTAGTATACATGCCTATATCAACTGTTTTTATGCATTTTCTTATTTAATCTCTATGATATCTCAAAAAGGAGTTACATTGTTTTATATATCTATTCATCCTTTTACACATATATTAATCATCTATTTTGTGTGAAGCCTTTTTGCAATGCGTTGAAGCTTACGTAGTAAGAAAGACATGGTTGCCATAATAGAACTTTAGAAAATTGAGGCTCAAAATATGTAAGTAACGGAACCTAGTGATATGTAGTTGCAAATGCCAGGGGATTGAGATCTAGGTTCTTGAGGGCATAAACAGCATCTTATTTGTGATTTCATCACTAGTACTTTCTTCAGTTTCTATCTCATTGCAGTTGAATAAATGATATAATGAAATTTTTTTACTTTTTAAACATAATTCTTTTATTTGGGCACAGTTCTTCCACTCCTGAAATTCCTTTCATGTTATATACATTCCAGGATGAGAACATTTTGGAAAATGAACCTAAGTATGGAAATTATAATTACTACTAGGATAGTTGATGTTTAACTATCTGTTTTATAGCTTTGTGTATCCTAATTATGGATTAACCTGTGATATGAAAGAGCTCACCTCATCTCCTGAATGCAGCTAGATAACAGTCACACCAGTGGAACTAACACAGAAAATGACCCAAAGACTGGCAGAACAGACTCTCCACAGTTAATGGTGGAGAAGAGGCCACATTAGAAATGGTTGGAGGGGCAGAGACCTGATAGGGAACCAAACTTCCTGTGAGGCTAAGCACAAACTGGAGGGATAACACAAGCATGGAGAAGGGAGAGGAACAAACCCTACTGTAGGCACAGTGGGACCTGCACTGGAAAGACAAGTCCCCATAACATTTGGATTTAAAAACCAGTGGGGTTTTTATAGTCAGTGGGGCTTAACTCCAGGTACTTTAAAAATCAGTAGACTCAGCACTGGGAGAGCCAGAGGGTGATAGGAAACTGAGTCCCTGCTTTTAAAGGGACAGCATTAAGGAGGGCACTTATGATGGGCACTGGCTATTGTACGTAAGTGATGAATCACTGAATTCTACTCCAGAAACCAATATTGCACTGTATGTCAACTACCTAAAATTAAAAAACGAACAAACAAAACAGCACAACAAACAACCCCACCAAGACACAGCATAGAAGCAGCAGTTTGAGAAGCAAGTGCCTGGGGTATTCAGGAAGGAGGTTTATTTACTTTCTCAGAACATGCACTAGTGGGGCAGGGATTCTTAAGGAGACTTCTTCAAGAACAAAAGACCTTTCAGGCACCATTTATCCCTCACCCCAGCCTAGATACGAGGATACCTCCAAGAACCAGCATGGACACATTCCACATAGCTTGCTAACACTGTCTCTCCTGCCACCATATTCTCCTGTTCTGCCTCAACCAACTTGCCCCACTCAGAAGGCATCTCTCCAAAACAGCTCTAACCAGGTCTCACCCTGTAAGCAGTCCTGGTAGGGACCAGTGCCTACTTCACTAAAACTGTGCAATCTGCCCCCCTCCACCCCGTTCTCCTGGGAACCCACCCAACTCAGTGGGAGTCCCTTCAAAGTACTGCCTAACATGTCTCATTCTGCAAGCAGCGCTGACAGTGACATCACTACTCCAAAGTGACTCTTGCCCTGGGGAGAGGAGAAAATAACCAAACACAACAATTCGACTGCAGCCCCAGCAGTGGACTGGGGGGCACATATCTTACCTGACTGCCAACCACACCCACCAACAAAACCTCACAGGGAGCAGTATTAGGAGACAGTCCTGTAGTACAGGACCACTGCTTCCCCAACAGATAGACTGGGGGTCGATATCTGGTCTGACTGTAGGCTCTACCACCAGTGAAAGTATCTCAGGGGACCATGCAGGGATAACATTACCCCCAATGCCAAAGCCAGATAAAGACACTACAAAAAAGAAAACTGCAGGGCAATATCTCTGATGAACATAGATACAGAAATCCTCAGCAAAATATTAGCAAACTGAATCCAACAGTGCATTAAAAAAATCATTCACCACAATCAAGTGAGATTTATCCCAAGGATGCAAGTGTGGCTCAATATTTGCAAATCAATGTAATGCATCATATTAACAAGAGAAAGTATAAAAACCATATGATCATTTCAATAGATGCAGAGAAAGCATTTGACAAAGTACAACATCCATTAATGATAGCAACTCTTGATAAAGTGGTTTTAGAGGAGAACATACCTCTGTATGATAAATGTCATATATGAAAAACCCACAGCTAACATCATACTCAATGGTGAAAAGCTGAGAGCTTTTCCTCTAAGATCAGAAGCAAGACAAGGATGTCCACTTGTCACTTTGTCAGCATACTGGAAGTCCTGCCCACAACAATCTGATAAGAAAAAGAAATAAAAGGCATCCACTTTAAAAAAAAAAAAAAAAAAAAAGGGCAGGGGAGAGGGTTCCTGGGTGGCTCAGTAGGTTAAGCATCCGATTCTTGGTTTTGGCTCAGGTCATTATTTCAGGGTTGTGGGATCAAACCCCATGTGGGGCTCCAGGCTTAGCCCAGAGTCTGCTTGAGATTCTGTCTCTCCCTTTTTCTTTGCCCCTCCCCCTCTTGCACACATGCTCTCTCTCTCAAATAAATAAATCTTAAAAGAAAAAGTCATCCAAATTGGTAAGGAAGAAGTAAAACTTCTACTATTTGCAAATGACATTATATTATATATAGAAAGCCCTACATACTTCACCAAAAAGCTGCTAGAACTGTAAATGAATTTAGTAAGCCTGCAGGATACAGAATTAATATACAGAATTCTGTTGCATTTTTATACAGTGATAATTATCTGAAAGAGAAATTAAGAAAATAATCCCATTTATAATTGAACCAAAAATAATAAAATACCTAGGAATAAACTTAACCAAGGATGTGAAAGATTTGTACCCTGAAAACTATCACACACTGTTAAAAGAAATTGAAGATGAAACAAACAAATGGAAAGATATCCCATGCTCATGGATTGGGAGAATCAATATTGTTAAAATGTCATTACCACCTAAAGCAATTACAGATTTAATGTAATCCCTATCAGAATACCAACAGCATTTTTTCACAGAAGTAGAAAAAATCATCCTAAAATTTGTATGGAACCACAAAAGATCCTGAGTAGCCAAAGCAATCTTGAGAAAGAAGAACAAAGTTGGAGGGATTACAATCCAGATTTCAGGATTACTACAAAGCTGTAGTAATCAAAACAGTATGGTACTAGCACAAAAATAGACACATAGATCAATTAAACAGAATAGCGATTCCAGAAGTAAATCTACAATTATATGGTTAATTAATCTATTACAAAAGAGGCAGGAATATGCAATGGGAAAACGCAGTCTCTTCAACACATGGCATTGGGAAAACTGGACAGCTAAATGGATCACTTTTTTACACTATACTCAATGGATTAAATACCTAAATGTGAGACCTGAAACCATAAAATTTCTAGAAGAAGACAGAGTCAGTAACATCTTTGATATCAGCCATAGCAACATTTTCCTAGATATGTCTCCTGAGGCAAGGGAAACAAAAGCAAAAATAAACTATTAGGAACATCAAAATAAAAAGTTTCTGCACAGCAAAGGAAACCATTGACAAAGCTGAAATACAACCTATTAAATGGGAGAAGATATTTGCAAGTGAGATATTTGATAAGGGGTTAGTATCCAAAATATATAATGAACTTATACAATTCAACACCAAAAAACCCCAAATAATCCAATTAAAAAATGGGCAGAAGACATGAATAGACATTTTCCCAAAGACGACACACAGATGGCCAACAGATACATGAAAAGATTCTCAATATCGCTAATCATTAGGGAAATGCAAATCAAAGCCACAATGGTAATATCACCTCACACCTTCAGAATGGCTAAAATCAAAAACACAAGAAGCAAGTGTTGGTGAGGATGTTATGTGGGAAAAAGGGAACCACTGTGTATTGTGGGAATGCAAACTGTTGCAGCCCCTGTGAAAAACAGTATGGAGGCTTCTCAAAAAATTAAAAATAAAATTACCATATGATCCAGTAATTCCAATACTTAATATTTACCCAAAGTATATGAAAACACTAATTCAAAAAGATATATGCACCCCTATATCTATTGCAGCATTATTTACAATTGCAAAGATATGGAATCAACTCACATGTCCATTCATTGATGAATGGATAAAGAAGATACACACACACACACACACTGGAATATTACTCAGCCATAAAAATTATGAAATCTTGCCATTTGCAACAACATGGATGGACCTAGAGGGTATAATGCTAAATGAGTCAAGTCAATCAGAGAAAGACATATATCATGATTTCACTTATATGTGGAATTTAAGAAACAAAACAAATGAAGAAAATTTAAAAAAAGAAAAAACAGAGCCTTAAATATAGAGAACAAACTGGTGCTTGCCAGAGAGGAAGTAGATTGGGGGGATGAGTGAAAAAGATGAAGGAGATTAGGAGTACACTTATCATGATGAACACTGAGTAATGTATAGAATTATTGAATCATTATATTGTATACCTGAAACTAACATAACACTGTTTTAATTATATTTGAACAAAAAAGCCAATAGTAGTGAAAAGAAGGCAGTGGTAACTATACTTATAGTAGACAAAATAGACTTTAAGCTAAAAAATGGTAACAAAAAAGAAGGTCATTATATAATGATAAAGGGATGAATAATAATGATATAATTATATATATATATTTATGCACCCAACAGTGAAGCACCTAAGTATATAAAACAAATACTAACAAAACTAAAAGGTGAAATAACAGCAGTACAATAATATTTGGAGACTAACACTGCACTCTCAACAATGAATATGTCATCCAGACAGAAAATCAATAAAGATATTGCATTTGAAAAACATATAGACCAAATGGACCTAACATAATATACAGGATAGTCCATCCAAGAGTAGTGGAATACACATTCTTCTCAAGTGTACATGGAACATTTTCAAGGACAGATCCTATGTTAGGCCACCAAATAAGTTTCAGCACATTCAAGGAAATAAAAATCATGTCAAGTATTGTTTCCAAACACAGTGTTATAAGACTAGAAATCAAAAACAAGAAGAAAGCTAGAAAATTCTCAAATATGAGGATTTAACACATTCCTCAACAATCATTGGATCGAAGAAGAAATCAGAAGGTAAAGTAAAAAAAATATATTTTTTAAAGATTTATATATTTTAGAGAGAGAGAGAGTACAGAGGGTGGGGTAGAGGGAGAGTGGAGAGTGGAGAGAGAATCCTAAGCAGACTCCCCACTGAGCATGGAGCCTAATGCAGGGCTTGATCCCACGACCCTGTGATGGTCACCTGAGCTGAAGCCAGGAGCCTGACACTTAGCCAACTGTGCCACCCAGGTGCTCCAAAATATATTTTGAAACAAATGATAGAAACACACCAAAATTTATGGGATGCAACAAAAGCGGTCCTAAGAGGAAAGTTAATAGCTATATATGCATAAGTTAATAAAGAGCTCAAACCTAATATTACACTTCAAGAAACTAGAAAAAGAAGAATAAATTGAGCCCAAAGTTAATTATTACAGAAATTGAAATTGAGAATAGAAAAATAATAGAAAAGACTCGCAAGACTAAGAGTTCTTTGAAAAAATAAACTAAATAGACAAAACTTTATCTAGACTGATCAAGAAAAAAGAAAGAGGACTCAAATAAATACATTTATAAATGAAAGAGGAGACATTATAACTGATACCACAGAAATACAGAGGATCATAGGGGACATCTATAATCAATTATATGCCAACAAAGTGTGGGTTTACCCTGCTATCCAAAAGCAGAGCATTCCTATGAAAATTCCTGTAATCCAAAATGGCATAAAGAATAATTATCACTAATTTATATGGAAAAAAAGTTTGAGCATTCCCAGACCCCCCCCCCCCCCCCCCCAAAAAAAAAAACCTCTGTTAGGCTTTTCTGGTATGTTAGGACGCATCTTGCTAATGGAGACACAAAGTAAATTGAGATAAAGCTTACGGACAAAATTCAAAGCTATTGTGGATTAATGCTGAGGTGCTGACTGTAGTTTTGGGAGAAAGAGGTTGGTGATGCCATACTCACTGCTTGAGATGCGCACTGCCTGTATAATGGCTTTTTTTTTTCTTCTTTTTTTTTTTGTAAAAGCAAAAGTTGTCTTGATTTCTTTTTTTCTTAATTCTTAACCCTTCAGATTTCTTTCTTTTCTGATACTGTGAAATGTTTTCCCTCTTTATTGAAACTGACAGTAGTTTTTAGATTTTCTCTTTTAGATTTAATTATCATTGAAAAACAAGGTATTATAATATAAGCCCAAGGTCTCAAAATACCAAAAGAAGGAAAAAAAATGTTAAGTGCATTTCAAAGTGAGTTGCTAGATCACTTATGCCTAACTTGCTGAGGAGGAACTGACAATTTGGTCATTGTGAACGGAAGGAGGTACTAAAAACAGGGTTGAAGTCAAATATCTTAGTGAGGGGCTTTCAGAAAAACACAGAGAAGCTTGATAGTTTGGAGACATGGTAGATAGGATTTAAAACACAAAAGTACCTAAAAACAAAACAAAACACAAAGTATCTAAAGATGAGAAGCTGGCTGAACATTCTATGATAGCAGTAAAGAGGTTTGCACTGGGATCAAAAATACATACCTATTTACATCAAGATGAGGGGTGTATGAGAACTTCCCTTAGATCTAATGTTAAGCATACATGAGAGATAAAGCCTGGAGCTATAAAATTATAGTCAAAAGACAGTATAGAGAGCTGTTTGAGTCCTAACAGAATGAGTCCGAGTGGTGTTGGGGAATTCAGGTGTTAAAAAAGGTATCTCTATGAGAGCAAAGACATGCTGTGTTGTGCAGTAACAAGCAGCCTTCAAATCTCAGTAGCTTAACACAGTATCATGCTGTGCATTTACCACAGGTCAGTACAGGTGATATGCTTTTGGTAGACTCTGTTAACCCAGACTGATGGAGTCTCCTTCTTAATGTGGGCTTTTATTATCGCTGCAGCAGCAAAAAGGGAATCTAATAAATCATATAGCTGAGAGTATACTATTATAAGGGTCTAACATTATAGGTAAAGTGGTGTAATATAATTTAAAGATAACATGTGATATATATACATGTTGTAAGCCCTAGAGAATTACTAAAAAATTAATAAAAAGTAGCCTATATTTGCTAAGCCAATAGTGGAGTTAAATACTTAAACCACTCCCCCCCCAAAAAAAATCCTACACACATGTAAAGATGTAAGAAAGAATCAAAAACTAATATGATATGTAAAAAACAAGTAGCAAATAAGGATATTTAAATCCAATTATATCAATAATTACATTAAATATAAATGATCCAAACACCCATTAAAAGACAGATATTGTCACACTGGATTAAAAACAAAAAAAACCAAGACCTGAATTTATGATGTGAAATTTATGATGTGAATTCACGTGAAATATAAATTTACACACAGGATAAAATTGAAAAAGGAGATATATTCGACAAGTAAAAACCGTAAGAAAGCTGCAACAACTATCTCAACATAGATTTCAGAATAAAGAACACTATACAGGGGTAAGGAAGAACATTGCATAATGAAAAGGGTAAATTCATCAGTCCGGTTTGAGTGGGCACTCAATCACAGAGCTTCAAGATACATGAAGTAGAAAGTGACAAAATTAAAAAGAGAAGTAGATGAGTCTATAATTACATCTGGAAACTTCAACTCTCTATCTCATAAGTTGATGGAACAAATGGGCATGAAATCAATAAGAATACAGAAGACTAACACTATCAGCCCACTTTAAATAATTGACATTTTAGAATGCGCCACACAAGTTCATATGGTAAAATCACCAAAATGGACCATATGTTTGGCCATAAAAGAGGGCAGTAAATTAAAGAGTATTAAAATCTTGCAATGCATGATTTCTGATCAAAACAGAATTAATAACAAATATAAACCTGAAAAATTGTCAAGTACTTAGTAATTACAATATGCTTTTTTGTTCTTATAATACACTTCTAAATAGCATATGGAACAAAGAAAAAATAGCAAATATTTTGTACTCTATAAAACTAAAATGACAAGATATCAGATTTTTTTGTATGTAACTAAAGAAATGCCTGGAAATATATTTGTATTTTTAAATGATTATATTATAAAAGAAGAAATAATGAATATAAAATAACTGATATGATGTTCTCTTATTTTTTTGAAAAGATAAAACAGGTTCATAAATTTTCAGCCAGTTGTAAACTTGTATTTTATCTAGATGAAAAATTGCTTCTATCATTCCAAAATATAGAATTGGTAAACATAAGTTTTCAGAAAACTTTGTTTCTTTTCAGTCTGTCAAAATGTACTTTATTTTTAAGTTCTTTTTCAGCTCATTAATTTATATGGCAGAGTAGCACCTTCAGGCTTTCTGAAAATGACACATTTAACAATGGCTAAAGTACTCAATTTTAGGAAGAAGATTGTGAATGTGAAGTTACTCTCTAAACTAAAGTGAATTACGATCTGTCAGTATACCTATTTAGTATGTCTGCCTAGATACTGTATAAACACATAGTAAGAACAACCATAAGGCATTTCAGTGTAAAGAGTTAAATTCATCAACCGTTGCCTCAAAAAAAAGTTTTTGGCCTACAGACAGCTGCCTATACTCTCTGAACTTTGAATTCTCATACAAATAATTACCTAAGCTCTGAATATTCATTTACATTTTATATAACAAGTGTTATGATCATTTGTAGACTAAAAACAGATAAAAATGTATGTAGAAGTATGTATTTAAAATAGGAATTATAGCTCTGAAGAGTTTGCTGGGGTTTATCAGACAGAGATTTCAAACTTTACTTTTCACAGTTCATTTACATTCACATACTTCATTTTTCAAAGTATGTGTTAGACACACTTAAGAATATTTTTGAGAATTGGCTTTTCTATATATTCATTTTTCATTGTGATTAAGTATTGTGACTCAAGATAACTGTTTTTTTCCTTAGGATTATGTTTTAGACTCAAAATAACTTTGCTCAGTCTTATTTGCCATAGAGATTTGTGGATTATTTAATGTTTTATTTTATATATTTCTGAATAGTGAACATGTGGAAGAATGTAATGTGGAATTTGGCAATTTAGAGGGCTAGAAAAACTATAAGAGGCAGCTTTTTAAAAATGAAATCTTGCCATTTGCAATGGCATGGATGGAACTAGAGGGTATTATGCTAAGTGAAATAAGTCAATCAGAAAAGGCAGTCATCATATGATCTCACTCATGTGTGGAATTTAAGAAACAAAACAGAGGATCAAAGGCAAGAGGAAAAAATAAAACAAGACGAAATAAGAGAGGTAGCCAAACCATAAGAGTCTCTTAATCATAGGAAACAAACTGAAGGTTGCTGGAGGGGAGAGGGGTGGGCGGATGCAGTAACTGGTTGATGGACATTAAGGAGGGCATGTGATGTATAATGAGCACTGGGTATTATAAGACTGATGAATCATTAACCTCTACCTCTGAAACTAATGATACATTATATGTTAATTGAATTTAAATAAAAAAATTCAAAAAAATAAAAAAAGGAAGCAGATTTATAGCAAACAAACCATTTGCATTTTCAATGAGTTTAGTAGGGTCTAAGTTTAGACTGCAAGAGCAATGTGGTGATTACTTTTGATGGCAAAATACCTAAATTCCTATATTTGTTTTTGATAAAAGCCTTGATGCAGTTGATAGCATCTTATGAATTCTGAAATTTTAAGCAGGAAGTGTGAGTTGTTTTTTCAAGAACTTTCTTGAGTAATGTTCTAATCTTGATTCTACTTTGCAACTTTGCCAAAAGAGCTGATAAAAACAAATTAATTTGCCAATAGCCAATAACAATCAAGATGATATTATTTCAGATATTAGGGAGAAAAATGTTTATTTCTCAATCAACTCATATAATAGTAAACACAAATATGCCTTTATTTAAAGCAGTACTTAAAATATAGTCAAGCATATTGAACAACAAAGGTAGCAAATAAGAAATAAAGGTAGAGAAGAGGAGAAAAATTATACTAAAACTTCCAAGTGAGGAAAGATCGGAATGGGTGGTGCAGTCTGTTGAGTGAAGGACTTTTGGTTTTGGCTCAGGTCGTGATTTCAGGGTTGTGGCATTGAGCCCCAAGTCAGGCTCCATGCTGAGCATGGAGTCTGCTTCAGATTCTCTCTTCCTCTCCCTCTGCCCCTCCTGGTCATAGTCTCTCTCAAATTAATAAATAAATCTTTTAAAAAAATGTAAAGAGCAAATTTAGTTCTCAGTTTTATAATACCTGAGAAAGATGGAAACAGCACTTACTGTCATGATAGCATGTATACCAAAAGATTCACTGAAAAAAGTTTATTTTTTTGATCTTATGACGTAAAATAAAATAACTGTGTGAAAGTTAAAGAAAACAAAACCTATGTTGGTTATCTACATAGCTTTCTTTTCCAAGATCTTTAATTTTAATGTAAAAGTAGTTTTACATTTAAGAACCATCTTTTAAGATGATATAATCTATTTATCTTAGAAATACTTACATTTGATCTTCAAAATCTTATGGCATTTAAAATTTTTAATATGAAAATAGTCTTACCTTTAAGAATCACTCTCAAAAATAGTATGACATTATTATCTTTGAAATCAGTATAATTTGCATTCAAAACCTCACATCACCATCAGATGACTAGAGAAAATGCCCCTTATGTGTTACTCATTTGCCATAAGATGCAAATGTTTAAAAGTGTGGCAAGTTAGAGAATATATGAAAGACAAAATATTAGTTGGGTTTTTTTTAGGCCAACTAATGAAGAAAGAAACAGGTCCTCACATTTAAGGATGACAAATGGAGCATAAATTATTCTTTGTGGTATGGGATTGTTGTAAATTATAGGATGCTAAAACATAAACATATAGTGTATTGGTATGCTATAGAATTTGTATAGTTTAACTTTTATCAGGTAATACCAGATTATTTTTCAAAGTGGGTGTACCAGTTTATTTTTCCACTGAGTGTCTTTGGTATTTACCATCGTTTCACATCCCTACCAACATTTGATGTTGTCAGATTTCCTCTTTTTTTTTTTTTTTTTTTTTGCCAATTTGATGGTTGGGAACTATTGAAATTTGAATTTTTCAGATGATTTATGTGGTTGAATATCTATCTTTAGGGTTAGGTCATTTGTGTTTTCATTTCTGTGAAATTTCAAGTTATGTGTTTATTTTTCTAGCAGGTTGTTTATCTTTCTCTTATTGTTTAAAAAAAAAATCTTTCCATATGTTTTAGCTACAAATACTTTGATAGTACTATGGATGGCAAATGGCTAAGTTGTGTTTTGTCTTTTCAACATCTTTATTTATAAGAGTAATTAATTTTAACCTAATAAAAATTTTCAATGTTCCTTTTATACTTTAAACTTGTTTAAGAATTATGATCCTAAGGGCCACCTGGGTGGCTCAGTTGGTTAAACATCTGACTCTTGATTTTGGCTCAGGTCATGATCTCAGGGTTGTGAGAATGAGACCCTTGGTGGGCTCCACGCTCAGCTGGGAATCTGATTAAGATTCTCTTCCTCTTCCTTTGCCCCTCCCCCTATGCACAGGCTATCTCACCCTCTCTCTTTCTAAAATAAATAAATCTTTTTAAAAAAGAATTATGATCCTAAGATCATAAAAATATTGTCATATATTGTCTTTAAAAGTTTTATATTTTTTTCTTTCACATTTAGTTCTTTAATTCACCTGGGGCTAAATTTTGTAACTGGTGTAATATAAAGAACTCCTTTTCCCCTTAAGGATAATAAATATCCCAGCTCTGTTTATTGAAAAGTCAATCTTTCCTCCATTAATTTATATCAGAGTAAATCAAATGCCCAGTTATGTATGGATTTGTTTCTGGACTCTCTATTTGGTTTCATGTAAATCTTGATATCTGGTGGTGTAGTTACTGTTATTTCCTTCTTTTAAATATATATGTTGGCAGTCATTGGATTTTTGCAGTTAACTGTGAATTTTATAATCAGCTTCACATTTGCCCAATAAAATGCTTTTGATTGGAATAGATTACAGATTAACTTGACATCTTTACAAAATTGAGTTCTTTATATACAAAAATAGGATATTTCCATTTATTCATGCCATCTTTAATTTCAGCTCACATAAATTTTGTAATTTCTCCACAAAATTTTTGCACTACTTTTGTTAGATTTATTTTCAAGTATTTTTGATTCTATATACTGATAGATATGTATATGCTGAAATATATATTGATGATATTACAAATACCATATTTTTATTGTGAAATACCATACAACTTAATTTATAAAAGTATAATTCTAGATTAAAGAATAATTTGAAATTAAATTGAATTAAAATTATAACCACCATAATTGGGAAGAGAATATGACCTGTTCCTTAAAACCTCCCTTTGTGTCCTTCCCTGATGGCAGACTTTCTCTCCCTCCAGAGGTAACCACTATTCTGACTTACGTGATAAATATTTTCTTGCTTTTCTTTATAGTTTGTTATGCAGTATGACCCTTTATACAACATTCAAATTATGTAGTTTAAAGATACATATATAAAGATACATACACATGTTTAAAGATACATATACATATATTATACTGTATGTATAATTCAATTATTTGACTTCTTTCACTAAAAATTATGCTATTGAAATTTATGCGTGTTGATTCATGTAGGTTATCCTATTACAAGAAAATACCATGATTTATATATAATTCTACTGTTAAGAGACATTTGGAATGTTTCTAGCTTTTGACTATTGTTAAAAAAGCTGTTATATATATTCTTGTGCATGTTTTCTGATATAGCTGGGCACTGAGTATGTCTGCATCAAAGAATAGAATGCTCTGTTCTAGGATATACAAAAGATTACTGCACCAGATAGTACCAAACCATTTTTACACGGAGGGGAAATTTGTACTGCAAAGTTCCCATTGCTTTATATCTTCATCAATATTTGGTGATATTATCAAGCTTTTTAATGTGTGTTATTCTGATATATTTAAATATGTCCATTAAAATTGGTATTTCTGTGATTGTTAATGAAGTTGAGCAATTTTTATTATGTTAGCCACTTACACTACCTCTCTTGTGAAGCATCTGTTCAAGTTTTTCTTCATATTTTATTGATTTGTAGGAATTCTTTGCATATTATGAATGTGAGTGCTGTATAAAGTATGTGTGTTTGCTTATGCTCTCAGAGTTTGAGATTACACCTGAGTTCAGTTTCCCATAGAACCAATAATATGTCCTTCCAGCAGAGAAAATGCAATTTCCATTGATTTCTAAAATATGGATTTCCCAGACAAAACTAGTAAAAATTGTTAAACCTTAGATAGACAAGCTGGTAGAACACTCTATTTAGCCAACTGTCAAGTCTTCTTTTTATGTTTGACCCATAACAATTTATATATGCAGGGGGCCATGTCTTCTGAGTGGCACACAGACTTTCTCTGTGGATCCAGCAGCACCCTGGCCCTAGTGCTGGGAGAATCAAAGAAATAGTGTCTTCTATTTTCTTTTGATTCTTGTCTATGTTAATTTCTGCTTAGGCCAGTGGAAAATAAGCCATAACCTATGATATCATGAAATTTTTCGCAAACTTTGTTAATCAGAAGTGATGACCCAGAAGAGATCTACCTTGTATAGCAAACATTAGCAAGAAAATATTTCATGATTCTTCACTGAGCAATACCACCCATGTCTTGTATCAGATGTTCATGCATGTGTCAGTTTTTGACCCATCAAATCTTTCCTGTTTATTTTCCCACCCTCATAACAACACTCTTGGATAGTATCCAAATTACTGTAAGTTGTGAAAAAGAAATCTTGAAACCAGTGAGGCACCTTGCTGTTGTTCAAGAGAGTCTTTGCACCTCTTTGTCTTTGCACCTCTGTGCTTAAAAATGTTAGTATTAGTTCTTCAAGTACTACAAAGATATGTTTACATTGAGATATGTTTACATTGAAATTGCATTGAATCTGTACATTAATTTGGAAAGAATTAGCATGTTTACTAAATTTATTTAGATCTTAAATGTCTTAATAAATTGTGTTTTATGATTTTGCAGGTGTTTTGTTCCGTATACTTGTACAATTTATTTTGATCCTATTTAAATGGTCATTCAAATTTTTAATTTATTTGTCTTTTCTTGAAAAATAGAAATGTCATTAATATGTATATATTGATTTTCATATCCAACAACCTCCTACATTCTCATTAACATAATAATCTATACATGAGTTTAGATATTCAACATACATAATCATATCATTTATAAATGATGAAAATTTTGTTCCTTCCCCTTAAATAATTATAACTTTGTTTTTTTCTTGCTACTGCACTGGCTAGAACCTCAAACATCATGTAGATTAAAAGTGCTGATAGTCCAATCCTTAATTTGTTTACTAAATTCAAAGGAAAAGTTTTCACTTTTCATAAACATAATGCTTGTTGTAGGATTTTCAGGTACCCTTTGTCAAATTAAAGAATGCCTTTCTGTTCAGCTTACTAAGAGGTCTTTTTTTAATTATCGAAGGATATTAAATTTTATCAATTATATTTTCTACATCTTTTGAGGTAATTTTATTATCATCTCCTTTAATCTAATAATATGGTGAAATTCATTAATGGATTTTCTAATATTAAATATGATTTTCACTCATTGAAAAAAACTCAAGTTTGGTCATGTGGTATTATCTTTTTAATATAATGCTGGTTACAATTTGCTAGTATTTTTCTTTAAAATTATTACATAAATGCTCATTAATAAAATTAGCCTATAATTTTCCCATTTTGGTGTCTCAGATTGTGTCTTCCAGAAGCAGATACTGGCAGAGTTTGGTGTGTAGGATATTTACAAAGTAACAACATTTATGGAAAGGAGGGAAAAATGGGGACTGGGAAAAGATAAGGTGGCTGTCTGTGTCTAAGGCAAACCCTGAAGGGCTTAACAGATGGAGGCTGCCTACTGATAGCCCTCACAGCTTCTGGGAAAATCTTTGTTGAAGGGGGATATAGGTAGCACAACAATGTGTCCATTGTACTTGGTATGAAGTATTCTCTCTCTCTCTTTACCTGGAAATGTTTGAGTATGCTTTTGAGAAAAAAAACAAAAAGTAAATTCTAATTTGAGTTAAAATGTCTCTTGAATGTTTGGATGAAATCAGCAAATTACTGAGATGCCAAGTTTTCTTCAAAGAAAGAATTTTGATTACTAGGTTTAAAGGGTATTTTATGCACTATTGGATTTTTTTTTTTTTTTTTGAATGTTTGGAGAAACTGTCTAGCGCTTGGAAGAGACGTGAAGGATCTGAGATTTTATCTTGCTTGTAAGCCAGCAAGTTAGTCTGTCACAGTTGCGTGGATGCTGAGAGAAGCAGTGGTCAGAGAATCTGCATTTACACCAGTTCCCCAAACCTTAATTTCTTTTTTCTTTTTTTTTTTTTAGGATTTTATTTATTTATTTGACAGAGAGAGATAGCCAGCAAGAGAGGGGACACAAGCAGTGGGAGTAGGAGAGGAAGAAGCAGGCTCCCAGTGGAGCAGGGAGCCCTGCGGCTCAATCCCAGGATCCTGGGATCGCGCCCCAAGTGGAAGGCAGATGCTTAATGACTGAGCCACCCAGGCGCCCTCCCAAGCCTTAAATTCTGAGCAAAGTTAGTTGGGTTGCATTACAGGAGAGAAACCTTAAGTTTAGGGAAACTAAATATCTTATAGTGGGTAGTTTGCTTACCTTGCCTTCACCAAAGAGGGAGACATGATCTTTATCATATTGCATATTTATCATATTGCATAATAAGCAAAGCTTCTCTTTGTTCTGAAGGGAGACTCTGTTTATTTCTCCCAAGGATGTTTGCTCTACAAACATTTTCCAAAACAAACAAACAAAAAAAATCAAGAATAAACCCAGTTGGTGCCTTTGCTTGCAAGACATGAAGAGGTACGAAAAACCCTTGGGGAATTATTTTTCATCAAGGCTATCATATGTGAAGACATCATTGATTATTGACTCAATATTTAATAATTTTAGGACTATTCAGTTTTATATCCATTTTTCAGTCAGTCAGTTTTGGTAAATTAAACTTGAGTAGGAATATGTCCATTTCACTTTAATTTTCACATCTATTGGCCTTAATTTATTTATGTTTTCATTTTATTTCCTTATTTGTAGTGTCTATACTTACGTATACCTCTTTAATTCTAATTCATTTTATTTATGCCTTCTCTCCTTTTTCTTTCTTTTCTTTTTTTTTAGATTTTATTTTATTTTATTTAGATTTTATTTATTTTAGAGAGAAAGAGAGAGAGTGAGTGGGGGGTGAGGAACAGAGGGAGAGGGAAAGGAAAGAGGGGAAGGAATCTCAAGCAGACTTTGCACTGAGTGTAGAGCCTGGTGTGAGGCTTGATCACAGGACCCTGAGATCATGACCTGAGCTGAAACCAAGAGTTGGATGCTCAACTGACTGAGCCACCCAGGTGCCCCTCCTTTTTCTTGATTAATATTGATAGAAGCTTATCAGTTTTATTGATCTTTCCCAAGAACCAATTCTGTCAGATTCTATACTGCTTTGTTGCCTCCCTTTTCAGTTACTCTAGAATATGCAACTCAGCTAAATTTGTCAGGCCTTCTAATACAGGAAGTTATGTTTAAGTTTAAGCCACTATAATACAGGTAGAAATGCTAGTTGTGTAGAAATGATATAGACCATTCCCAGACCTAGAATTCAAAACCCAACCTTCTTTGTAATCTTCCATGATCTCTTGCTCTCAACAGTTTTCTGATGATTGGATGCAAATAACTCGTTAGTGGACTTAGAGGCTCGAAGGAAATGTCAGAAATAATACAAAGAATGAGAAGGAATGACTGTAACAACCAGATTTCCCTGGCCCCTTTTCTTTCAACTCCCATTACCTTCATTAAAATGAACAACACATAAACCTTTTGTGTTTATCTACTGAGATGTTGGTGTTGTTTGTCTTAGTGCTTAGTGCATTCCAACCCATTGTTGATCTCTATTCCTTTTTTTAAATTTTTTTTATTATATTTATTAGTCACTGTACAGTACATCCCCGGTTTCTGATGTAAAGTTCGATGATTCATTAGTTGCGTATAACACCCAGTGCACCATGCAATACGTGCCCTCCTTACTACCCATCACCAGTCTGTCCCATTCCCCTACCCCCACTCCTCTGAAGCCCTTAGTTTGTTTCTCAGAGTCCATAGTCTCTCATGCTTCATTCCCCCTTCTGATTACCCCTTTTCTTTATCGCTTTCTTCCCCTACTAATCTTCCTAGTTCTTATGTTCCATAGATGAGAGAAATCATATGATTGTCTTTCTCTGCTTGACTTATTTCACTTAGCAGTATCTCCTCCAGTGCCGTCCATGTTGCAGCAAATGTTGAGAACTCGTTCTTTCTTATAGCTGAGTAATATTCCATTGTATATATGGACCACATCTTCTTAATCCAGTCATCTGTTGAAGGGCATCTCGGCTCCTTCCACGATTTAGCTATTGTGGACATTGCTGCTATGAACATTGGGGTGCATATGGCCCTTCTCTTCACTACGTCTGTATCTTTGGGGTAAATACCCAATAGTGCAATTGCTGGGTCATAGGGTAGCTTTTTAGGGGACCTCCACACTGTTTTCCAGAGTGGCTGTACCAACTTGCATTCCCACCAACAATGTAGGAGGGATTCCCTTTCTCCACATCCTCTCCAGCAATTGTTGTTTCTTGCCTTGTCAATTTTTGCCATTCTAACTGGCGTAAGGTGGTATCTTAGTGTGGTTTTGATTTGAATTTCCCTGATGGCTAATGATTTTGAACATTTTTTTCATGTGTCTGTTAGCCATTTGTATGTCTTCATTGGAAAAGTGTCTGTTCATATCTTCTGCCCATTTTATGATTTGTTTGTTTCTCGTGTATTGAGTTTGAGAAGTTCTTTGTAGATCTTGGATACCAGTCTTTTATCTGTAGCATCATTTGCAAATATCTTCTCCCATTCCGTGGGCTGCCTCTTAGTTTTTCTGACTGTTTCCTTGGCTGTGCAGAAGCTTTTTATCTTGATGAAGTCCCACAAGTTCATTTTATCTTTTGTTTCTCTTGCCTTTGGAGATGTGTCATGAAAAAGGTTGCTTTGGCTGATGTCGTAGAGGTTGCTGCCTATGTTCTCCTCTAGGATTTTGATGGATTCCTGTCTCACATCGAGGTCTTTCATCCATTTGGAGTTTATCTTTGTGTATGGTGTGCGAGAGTGGTCAAGTTTCATTCTTTTGCATGTAGCTGTCTAAGTTTCCCAGCACCATTTATTGAAGAAACTGTCTTTTTTCCACCAGATGTTTTTTCCTGCTTTATCAAAGATTAGTTGCCCAAAGAGCCAAGTGTCCATTTCTGGGTTCTCTATTTGTTCCATTGGTCTATGTGTCTGTTTTTGTGCCAGTACCATGTTGATCTCTATTCTGTATTTGTTGCATTAACTTCTCTTTCAAAATGTCCTTCCTTCTACCCCCATTTTATTTTATATATATATTTAATAACTTATTCAAGTGGATGTTTATATCATTCATTTTCAATGCTTCTTCTTTATATATAAGCATATGAGGCCATATATTTCCACCTAAATACTTCTAACTGCAGTCCATAAATTTTAATGTAATATATTACTTTTCATTATTTTAAATATTTTCTAATTTCCGTTAACTTTCTTATTTGACCACCAGTTATTTGAAAGTATATTTCTTTTTTTTAATGATTTTGTTTATTTATTTGAGAGAGAGAGAGTGAGAACACAAGTGAGGGGAAAGGGTTTAGGGAGAGGGAGAAGCACACTCCCTTGCTGAGCAGGGCTGTATCCCAAGACCTCAGGATCATCACCTGAGCTGAAGTCAGCTGCTTAACAGACTGAGCTACCCAGGTGCCCTTGAAAATATATTTCTTAGTTTCAAAACATTTAAAAATATTCTGGTTATAATTGTTCTTTTTGATTTCCAATCATTTGGTCTGAGAGGGTAGTATGATGATATTAAACTGATGAAATTTTGCTATGAGAAAACTATACGAATATATTTTAACTTTGTATATTTTGAGGCTATGAGGCTATTACATTTGGTGAACAATAATTTAGAATTTTATAGTTTAGAATTGTTAGATCTCTCTGAGGAATTTAATATTTTATCATTATGCACTGAAGCATCAATAAAGTACTAAATGTTTTATCAGTATGTGTTGAGGGGTATTTTAAGGACAATTACATATTCAGACTCACAGTACCAGAATAGGCCACACATGGCACTGATTTACTCAGACAGGAAACACAGCTTGCCAATAGTGCAGCATCCTCTCTGGGGGATGTGGTTTTTGCATTATTCTTTGCAATAGTTTACACAGCTATATAGGAGCTATTCCCTTTGACCTCCAGATGTTAGCTCAGGTGCAAGGAGACCATGTCACATCAGTGGGTATAGGGTCTACATTGGCTCAGAACTTTATGCAATAGAGCCAATATATCTCATCACGTATCTAGGTATATATTCCAACGTACCCATAAGAAATATCTGTATAAAGATCATTATCCTTAAGGAAGTCTAAAGCTGTGACTTCCTACTAGGTATTTAGAGTACATCCGTACCTCTAGGTCAAATGCAATTTACCCGTCAACGATTGTTTTTACCATAAGCAATCTTGCCTGGCAATATAGCCGACAGTCAACTTTTATCAGATGTCCAGGTAAAAAGATGGTAAGTTAATTCAAGGTCAAATGTGTCCCTAGAGAAAGAGACACAATTTTGTTGTCCTTTACTCACAAGTGACTTTATTTTCTTTAGCAATCCTTTTTGCCTTTAAGTGTATATTGATATTACTCAAGCTATATCAGATTTTTTTAGTTAAAAATTTCCTGTTGTATTATTACTTTCAAACTTTCTGTATCTTCATGATTTTTATGTCTCTTGTGCAGAGCATATAGCTAGATTTAATTTTTACGCAGTGTGGCATTTTTTTTTAGCTTTAACTGGAGCTTTATTGTTTTCTTGTCAATTAATTGGTTATTTCTTATAATTCCATTTTTTTTCTCTTTTGATAACGGTTCTTGTTTCCATTCTGCTGTTTAGAAGTCAGCTGTCACTCTCTCTACAATTTTTTAAAATTTTTTTTAGCTTCATTTAAGATTTTCAATTTAAATGTTCTGTAGTTTCACTATGATACATAAATGTGTGTATATTTATTTTTATTTAACTTCCTGATAATTAATTCGGGTTTCTAAATGTGTGGATTGATCTTTTAGTTCTTTTGGAAAATTCTCACCCATTATTTTTGTGAAAATTTCCTCTGTTCAATCCTCTCCTTCTTTTTAAAACTTTGATTAGACTTGCGCTAGATCCATTTACTTTATCTTATATCTCTTGGTGTCTTTTTATAATTTTTCATGTTTTGTCCCTTTTTATAGATAATTCCTTCAGTTATGTCTTGCAGATTCCTAATTCTCTTAGCTTGGACCAATATGTTATTATGAGATTAACCTTTGCATCGAGTCTTAATTTCAATTATATATATGAAAATAATTTCTAGGTACTCTTTTTCTTCCTTTCTTAAATATTCTTGCAGTGAACTCATATTTTAAGCACAATTTTTATTTTTTGACAAGTACTAGGTATATATTTTAATATTTTTAAGTCTCATAATTCTAGGAGTTAATTTTCAGATATTATTCTATTGTCTTTTATTTTTCTTTGTCACACCATGGTGACTTCTTCATTAGCTTCTTCTATTTCTTGGAACCTAACTTTGGTAATTCTTTGAGACCTGTGACGAAGAGATGTTTCTCCAGATAATATTGGCTTTTCTTTCTGATTGACACCTTAAACACTAGAAACCCCAGAGTACTTTAAGCTCAGTTTTTTGTTATTGTTATTTTTCCAGGTTTATTGAGATGCAATTGACATATAACATTGTATAAGTTTAAGGTATATAACATTTGATATATGAATATATTGCAAAATGATTACCACAATAAGTCTAGTTAACATTATACACCTCACAATAGTTATAAATTTCTTTGCCTTGTGTTAAGACCTTTTAGGATTTTTTCCCTTAGCAACTTTCGAATATGCACTACAATGTTGTCAACTATAGTTGTTATGCTGTACATTACATCTGCCAAATTTATTTGTCTTATAACTGGTAGTTTGTACCTTTTGACCTCCTTTACCCAGTTCCCCCACTTCCCACCCCTCTTCTGGTAACTACCAATCTGATCTCTGTTTCTATGAGTTTGGTTTCCTTAGATTCCACGTATTTCTCTTCGTCTGACTTACTTCAGTTAGGATAATGCCTTTGAGTACCATCCATGGAATTGTATGTGGCAGAATTTCCTTCTTTTTTATGGCTGAATAAAATTATATCACATTTAATTTATCCATTTATCCATCAGTGGACACTTTGGTTGTTTCCATTCCATGTCTTGGTTACTGTAAATAATGCACTGAACAGGGGGTGCAGGTATTTCTTTGGGATACTGGTTTTGTTTCCTTTGAATATAAACCTAGAGGTGGAGTTGCTAGATCATATGGCAATTCTTAAATTCAATTCTTACTTTATAAACTTGAACAGTAGTAAAACCATACGAGGATTGGATTATTTTGACTATATATTCAAGGTTTCCTTACCTAGTACACTTTTCTCATCAAGGAATAAGTTTTTGTCTTACTCAAAGGTGAGGAAATGAGATGGGGGGCACAGAATTTTTGCCTTATCCCCACTTTATTGTCCTGTTTTTTTGTGTCTCATCCTTTAGTCAGGGCTGGCATTTGCTTAATGGGAAAATGAGTTAGAGTAGACAATTCTTCAAGGATGTGTAAAGGACCCCCAGGTTCTAGGTATATAAAAAATATATACAATATTATGAATCGTCAGGGAAATGCAAAGTAAAACCCCAATAAGAAACTACCTCACATCTGTTAGGATCAATATTTTAAAAAAGAACAAAACAGTGAAAGATAATAAGTACTGGTGAGAATGTGGGGAAATTAGAATCCTTGTGCGCTGTTGGTGGGAATATAAAATGGTGCAGCCACTATAGAAAACAGTATGGAAGTTCCTCAAAAAATTAAAAGAGAACATGGTAGTTCTATTTCTGGGTGTATATCCAAAATAATTGAAATCAGGATTTTGAAGAGATACCTGCACTTCCGTGTTCATTATTCACAGTAGTCAAGAGGTAGAAGCAACCTAAATGTCTACTGACAGATGAACGAATAAAGAAAATGTGGTAAGTACATACAATGGAATATAATATAGCCTTAAAATAGAAGGAAATGCTGGCATATGTGACAATATGGAGCCTGTAACACATTATTCTAAGAGTAATAAGGCAGCCTTAAAAAGGACAAATTCTGCATGATTCCACTTATATAAGGTGTCTAAATAGTCAAACTCAAAGAAGCAGAGAGTAAATGGTGGTTGCCAGTGGCTGGGTGAGTTGTTATTCAGTGGGTACACAGTTTCAGCTATGTGAAGTGAGTAAGTTCTAGACTTATATACAGATATACATCTGCTGTACAACATGTGTCAATATTTGACAATCTGTATTGTGCACTTAAAGATGTGTTAAGAGGGTAAATTTCATATTGAGTATTCAGCACAATAAAACAAAACAAAAAGCAAAGGGGCAGAAGAAAATTTAGGGAAGAGAGAGATATATTTACTAACTTGATTGTGGCTATGGTTTCATGATATATACATAGGTCAATACTCATCAAATTGTAGGACACTTTAAATATGTGTGGTGCCTTGTATAAAGTAGCATGTGTAGTTGTGTCGTGGGTTCCATTCCATTTATTCATATAATTTCCTTAAGAGAGATGTCCGGATAGTAAATATTTATATTATACCATTTTCTATCAATAGGTCCTAGAGAAGAAACAGATTCTGGGCAGTACCAGATTTGGAACTTGATGCCTGCCCATTTTTTCTGTGCCCTATTGTGAGTGTTCTTTAGCCATGTTTCCACTCATTATATCTATACTCCAGGTACATAATGTGTTTCTCTTCAATCCCTACTTACAGCTTTGTCCTCTTCAATTCTGGGAGTGTCTGCTCTGTCACACCTTTTGAAAACTCTCTCTTACCTCTGAGTGAAATAAAAAGAAGAGTACTACCTCCTGTAGGTTTTTGTTTAGAGAGGCCACTTGTAGTTTTCTACCTTTTTTAGTTCTTAGTAAGGAAAATATCTGTTGGTATATTGAGCTCATCTTTCTCAGATCCTATCAGACTTCCAGACTTCAACTTTCCTTTATCATCCATAATAGAGAAATTCCCTAACCTATTTGTTTGTAGGTCCCTATTTCCCTTTTGATAACCAGTGTTAGAGCAAAACACTCAGATTGGTTTCAAGTGTCCCTTTCTTTATATGGCACATGAAAATGTGTACTAACTGGGACTGACTCTCATCTTTTCCTTGTCTTGCCGAAATTTCTAGATGTCACAGTTCCCTAAATGAGAGGGTAAAAGAAATGGCCAGAATTCACTCTACTTAGATTTCCAAATGAATGCTTACATTGTTTTTTATTTATAACGGTGTATTCTATACGTGGAAGAAATCTCTCAATAATTTTAATACGCATTAAAAACATTCCCTAGCTTTTGTCTTTCATATTCCTTTTCCACCTATTCATTCTCCTCTCTGTTCACTTAGGGTTAATTTCAAGGAGGGGACTAATAGAGGTAGGTATTTACTGCCCCCTTTAACAGAATTCCTGTCAATATACTTTAAAAAAAAATCACTTTCTCAAAAAACTAAACATTATTTATAAGTAATTAAATGTAAAACTTATTTTGCTAACTACTAAATTATAGAAACAAGGAAAACATTGAGGCCCTTCATAAGTTCACCCTGTTATTTATAATTTGTCTCTAAAATTCCTAGCTAAGCCACTCTTTATACATCGATTACAATCACTTTGAATATGTTGACTGAAATTGGCTCCCCAATGTGAAATTGAGTATAATTCTATTGATAGTTCTATTTGTGGTAAGAACAAAATTTATTCATTTTCCAATTTTTAGTTTCTGTTTCAGATTGTTCTATGGTAAACAGTCTTTTTCAGTATGCCCTTTTACCTACATCCAGAAATGGTCCAGTTCAGCTCCGATTGTACCGCCCAAATTTTTCTGTATACTTCTTCAGCATAGAGTAAAAATCAAAGTCACTATCTGAAATGTCCTTTTATTCAACAGTAAAGTCACTTTCTAAAATTTAGGTGTGCGCTTAGAGAACAACCGATAGTTCCCTTAGGCCATCCGGGATCCATTTAAAACATACTACAGCAAATAATGCATAAATATCACTATTGTTCTGTATCGTCAATTGTGAATTTGTAATGTAAGAGAATATTCAGGTCTGTTTGAGGATATTGATTATAACTGTGGATCCTTATGTAAGGAGAGGTAAACACCATTGATTTACTTCTATAATAAAAGTTGGGAAGTATAAGAATTATATTTTCAAATCTCCAACATGATTCAATTTTATATGGCCTTTTATGTCATTATGATGATACTGTAAGCTTAATGTATGTGTTTCTAATCTCCACAGGATTGTTTCACACATATTATTTTATTTCTTGAAAATCATTCAGTTGGACTGCAAATAGTGCATGGTATTTTCTGAAATGACTATTGTGTTATGTATAAAACTTGGCTATTTGGTAATAATTTTTTAAACTTTACATTTCATGTGTAATTTTTTAATCATATAAGATGTTTTAAAGATAGAGAAAATGCTAGTTAGCTAAAAACAAAGAAATGAAATCCAGTCATTCAAAGATTTGGTGTATTTACTTTCATATACTTTTACATTTGTACATTTAAGTTGGATTATATTATTTAGGATATTCTTTTCAGTCTACTTATTTAATAGTACATTATGAACATTATATATGGTATATGTATTTCTGTACGCTATAATTGTTATATCAACCTTGAATATATGATTATAATACTATTTACCTAGTAACCAGCCATTATATTAAAGCAAACTTTTCCTTTTTTTCTTATCATAATCCATACAGTGGTAAATTCAGCAATTAAGTTATTTTACACACTTGTTGAGTGCATACTATACTAGGGCGTACTAGGGTATTCAGCGAGGTGTCACAGATAATGACGAGCCAACACAGATATTATTCTGATTCTCAAATCACTTATAATTTAGTGGGGGAAGCAGAAATTAATAAAATGATCACACAAACAAGTGATAAATGGTGATGAGCGTTTAAGGTATTCATAAAGGAAAAATACCTAGGGCTTTAAGATCTCATGATAAGGGCATTTAACACTTAGAAAGGTTAGGGAAAAGTTGCTAGGGATGTGATTCTTGAACTAAAACATGGACGAGTTAATCAGGTGGGTACGAAACTTTAAATGCCATGGTTCTCTGGTGAGTGAGCATATGGGAAACATGAGACCTGGGGAAGGCCAATATGTGGAAGTAGTAGCAAGAGCAAGAGGAGCTTTATATGAGATTAGGTTGGAAAAAGAATATGCAAGGATAATAATTGTATGGCCTATTAGCCACATTAATAGCTTTGATTTTTTTTCTAAGGCTAATGGGGAGAAGGATATGAACAGCCAGACTTGCTTTATGAAAAAGATTGTGCGGCTTCAGTGTGGGTACATGTTTCACCAGTTGAGTGGTTAATGCTGGGGTACAAGAGAACGCTGAAGGAATGAGGATTAATGCATTGGTGGTAGAAATGGTAAAAAAATGAGGGATTTAAACTTAGGATATAAAATCCTTAAGATTTAGACAGGTGATATCAAGGATGGTTATAAGCACGAAATATTTGGTACCCTAACATATCAACATGAGTAAATGTAAGACTATAGAAAGGACAGAAAAAAACTTACCATACATCTGGCTCTGGGCACCATTCATTCAAAGGAATATGGCGAGACCCTGCCCTTTGTTTCAGGCTGTTTTTTCAAGGATATTTGTGTAGCAAATAGCTTTGAAAGACGTGGACAGTACCATTCTCTGGAACAAAGTGAAAGTTTGTTTACAGTTTTGTAAAATAGGGACAGTCTCCCCCCAGGAAAAGGACAAGTTTACTGACCATTATAAAATATTTGGGTTCATGAAGCGTAGGGATCATCTCCATTAATGCAGTCCACCATGTGTGCAGGTGTCATTTGGCCCTCTTTACGTTACATTATGGGAATGAGTCTTAGGGAAGTGGCATAAAAATGGTGATATTCTGGCTACTGTTTTTGCTGTGATAGTAAGTCATTCTTTATCTCTGACTCCAGAGTCTTCCCCAGCATTAATAAAACTGTGGCAGGCTAATTTGTATGGCAAAATCTCAGACTTTTCACAGTCCTTGACCTTAGATTCCATTTGACTTAATAAAATTAAAGAGTTATATATTAATTTCAATTATGGGCGCCATTACTTACCATTTTTCTTAAAGAACTCTTCTTTTAGAACTGAGAATTTTAAATTATGCATTTTTAGCTCTTTTGGCCAAGTGCTGATATACATATTAACAACATACATGTCTTCACATCTGTCTTCACACCATCCTATTCTAATATTTTCATAGCACAGACTATTATTAATATTTATAATCCTAACATTTTTTGAAAAATTGAACACACATGTGTATGTGTATATATATATGTGTATATATATATAATATTTAAAAAACATTTTTCCATTGATTGGTCCTTTTGAGAAATATACATCATAATCCTTATCTTTCCCCTTTTTGTTCTTTTTGTGTCATCATAACATTTCAATCCACATTCTGCATATTTTGGGAGCATCTACATTATAATATTAAACCAAAACTTTCTGCCCTGTTTTTCTTTATTAGTTTCAACCAATGAGGAGACCTACCAAGGAATCAGATTTGGAGGCATAAGCATTTAACTTGTTAGTTTTTGTTTTTTATTGTAGTCTGATTCAACATCAGTACGATATGGTATCTTTGACTAGACTTTAAAATTATAAAATTTTCATATTTTCAATATGGGAGGCAGATGTAAACGTTGTGGTGGCGTTTTAAGCATGATGTGAAAGATTGCTTTTTGACTCTAGCATCCATATTTTGTAGGAGAAAACTGGGCATCATGTTCATATGTCTGACTTCTGTTCACCTACATGGAAGTGTAAGTAAGTGTTAGGTATGACTTCGAGGAGGCTGCATAAATGGAAGGGGGTGCAAAGCTTTTTTTTGCCTCCTACTTCCTCTGTTGCCTGCCTGAAGCAAGGCTATAATCACTAGAGACTTATTAGATATCTTTTATAATGAGTTGACTCTGAAGATGGAAGCTAGGCTCTGAAGGATGGAACTGTGGAAAAATAGGAGCCTCAGTCCCTGATGACCCTGTAAAGCTGTATATAAGCTCTAAACTACTTTTTTTACACGAGAGAGAATTATCTTTTATCTTGTTTAAGCCACTGGCTCTTAAACTTGACTGCAAATTGGAAATACCTGGAAAGTTTTAAATACTTGAGATGTCTGGGTTCTATCTCAAGAGATACTGATTTAATTTATATGAGATGCAGCCTGGGCATTGGGAATTTTTAAAGCTTCCCAAATGATTCTAACATACAGCAAAGTTTGATAACCACTAGTTTAAAGCTGTTTTTTGTTGGTTTGTTTGTTTTGTTTTTGTTGGGGTGTGTTCTGTTAGAGCGAGAACAATTCTTAACTGATATATCCATTTTACACAGTTGAACTTAGTTGTTAATTCGTTTTATTTGCCATAGTCTATTTGATAAATTCAAATGAACCCTCAGGGTACAAAATACACCATGCCAAACTTGTTAAAACTAAGCTAGTTTCTGTCTATTATATAGCAGGAATCTTTGCATAACTTAGTTTGTTACTTATAAATACAGAACAAAGATAAATTTATTTAAAGGTTTCTGAATACTTTATTAATATGTCTGGTGAAATATTCCTATGGTGAAAATAAGTGGCAAATAAAATTGAAATACCTTAGGTGTTTTATAAGAAAGATTATAGGTAATGATAGGGAGTTTAAATTTAATAATTTGATTATTTAAATTGAATTTAAATAATGAGGGATTTAAATAAGATTTAAAGTCTTTTGAAGATACTGACATTTCGAAACATTATGAGCACAGAAACGAATTATGATAATAAAACCAAGTGCTTATATTTATGTTGCTACTAGAACACTGTTTCATCATTGCCCCGGTTTCATTCTTCCATAAAATTTTCTTTTTATTTTGTTTAATATTAATATTACATAATACATACAGTGTTTTATTGTATATAATACTCTTTACTACATGAATGTTCATGGTACATATTAAATGATTACAATTACATGGGACATACTATTGTGTCTACATACCCCATCTACATACCCCATTAAAGTCAAATCATTTTTTGTCAACATGCTTATCATAGCCAGTGACCAATTCTTAATCACCATGCTTTGAGAAACCAGCAACCCATCCACAATTGTGTCTCTTGCCCTTCTTTTTTCTCCAGGTACATAATAGGTAGGGGTTTCTAGGAATGACCTATGTCTGGTATCTGGTTCTTATTTCAGGACCATCTTCCCTAAAATCACCCATTCATTCCTCTTAAATTCTTTGGAACTATAGGCCTCATAATAAGCAACAGGTAGTAGCAATCCACTGATGGAGGACCCCAGTCTGGTCCACCTAAGTGAATGGTACAACAACGAAACACAAACTGCACTCAATTCTTGACTAAAGCTCTTTTCCTTTATCCTCCCCACCTATTTCCCATAAATCAATTAACAAATGTAGTATTTTTATACAAAAATATTGACATCAGACAGCCTTATTTTATGACCCGTGTCTGGCACTCAATAAAAAATTACGAGAAACAGCAGACCTAGAGCTGTCCCAGACTCAGATCCAGAAATGGCCTAGAATTTTAAAAATTTAGTCATTTGACCTTTTAGTAAGAAAGTCTCAAGTTTTTATTTATCGTGATTATACTCATACAGGATTGTTCTAGGCACTCGGATGTAGAGGCAAAGCCATTGCACCCCAGAAAACAGGGAATTACTAGGTGTGACAGTTTTGTACTGTGAACAGTGATTAAGAAAAAGTCCGTCAACACACAATGCAGAGACCTTCCCTCTTGACTTACCTCTCTTTTCCTGTGGCTCCTTCCCCAGTCTGGCTCAATAACTAACCACATCCTCATGGCAGAAGATTAGAAAATGCCGCTCCTGTTCTCCAAATACTTCTTCCTTTAAGAGTGTCGTATTACTTCATGGATGTTTGATCTCTTTTTTTTTTTTTCTCCCTGAGTATGTAAGTTGCAATTAAATAAATTGGTTTTATTTTCATTGATTCCCACCATTGTCTTTGTTTCTTCATTTTCCTTTTTCCCTTTTGTTTTGATTTGTACATTCCATGACAACATCTTTCTTTAATGTGTGGAACTCTTTGATTTTCTATTCATATTTAGCAATTAAGCAATACTAGCTTTTTTAAAGGAAATCTGAGACCTTTCTACTGATGGCTCTTTCACTGGGGGACATGACTGCCAGTTATCTCTCAGTCTTTGTCTTTGGGTGATTCATTTCCCCAGAGAGAAATTTTCCAACCTTATGCCTGGAAGGTATGATTATTGAGCGAAATTGGGGAAGGAACAATCAGGAGGAGGAAAGTAGAGGGGCAAGTTCTCTGTACTGTGTTGACTTTCATTTAATCACTGTTTACAGCACAACACTGTCACACCTAATAACTCCTGATTTCCTGGATCTCCAAATAATAAATCTCATGTTTTCATGTTTTCTGCCAGAGTTTGTAGGTATAGTCATATTGATACTAAGTTGAAAAGGAGTCTGAAGCCTAATAACTTTTTGTATGACTTTAATAAATCTCCCTGTTTTTTGCTTCAACTACAAGCCAGTCTTCAAAGGTGTTGTCTCTCATACTTGAGATTTTCCCAGAATCTGTAGCACGAATAAACTCCCCCCACCCCTGTGACCCTTTTAAACTGAAGTAAAAGTTTTATGAGCTTTATAAAGTCTCCACTCACATTTGCTTTCCTGCTTCCAGAAATTACACCTCTTCAAGTACTGTCTCCTCTTTTTTTTGTTGGTAGAAGCATCTTTCCCCCCTTTTATTCTAATTTCATTGGGGTTTATTAATCCAAAATACTTAACCAGAATCCTTGTAGACACATTTTCCTTTTTTTTTTTTTACTTTTTTGGGGGATGGGGATTATTTCATCCTAAGTGAGTTTTATGCAAGTAGTTTCATGAATGGAAGTAGATGGTAGATCCCCTAAATCTTAGAGAATCTGCTTTAAAATAGGAGGTTTAACTTACTCTTATTTTGCTTTTGGATTTACTTCTGTCATCTGATTTTATCTTTTTCAATGTATCATTATTTCTTTTTATTTCGTTAGTTTTTCATGCCTACTATTGGACTATCTGACGTATTTTATTTCTTTTTTTTCCGCTCCAGCTGTACATGCAGATAGCACATTCTGTTACTGTAGTTATATAGGTTACATACAAATATTTTAAAAGAGTATTTAACTTTTGTATTTCTATGATCGTTTGGATCTATTTTATATTTTTCTCCTGCCATTAAATAATACGGAAAACTTCCCACATTCCCTCTCTCTCTATTTGAGCTTATCTCAGATTTTTCTTCCAGAGTGTTGTATACTGCTATGCATCAGTAATTGTGTTGGGTGAAATTTAACTTCCACTGCTATATTTCTCAGCGCCATTTCTTATAATTCTTTATTTTTATTTCCTTGATTTGTCTTATTTTTTTACCTTCTTATTTTTTTATTATGTAGACCGTACTGAAAGTAGTAACGTTTCTGCAAATACGATTTTCTAAATTTCTAATTATTATCCTTATATTTGAGTGCTAATGGGAGTGGGGACTGTAAAAAAAAAAAAGTATATTAACTTGTTCATCAATCCAAGGTCCTATTCTGTATGTCTTCCTTTTCAAATATTTTTTCTTAGAGAAATTAAGCCTTTAGCTGGTCAGCATATCATGAATCTTCTTATCAGCAGCTCCCAGCTCTGTCTTTTCTATCATCTTTCCTTCTTTTTTTCTTCCTCCCCCTCTTCCTTTCCTTCTTCCTCCCTTCCTCCCAAGTATTTCCCATGTGTGTATTTGTGGCTACTTCAGGCTCTAATGTGACTCTTTCTGTAGCCTCAAACTAAATCTTAAAATGTTTTCCAGAGAGATTGTTCAATTTTTCTGAGCATTATTGCTCTGCTGTCAGATCATAATAATCACCTGGAGCAATAATTAAAATACATGTTACAGGGAAGGAAAGAGGGTCGGAAATATGAATTTCTAACAGATACCTGGAGATTTTTATGCATTAGAAGATAGTTTTCACGATTTTAGACCGAGGGTAAAAACCACTGTTCCAGTTGTCTAATATATATGTGGGGGTAGAAGATGCTTAACCAAATCAGTTCTTCTTACACAATCATAATTACACTGAAAATTACCCCAGGAGCCCTTTGTGTTTTAGGTGGTCATTGATTACAAGCCTGGACTTCATCTGGAGCTTTGAAAGAAAGAACTACTTGTGGCTTTGGAGAAGGGCTGCTCTTTGCTCAGCTTTGGATGCTTTACCTGAGGCCAGTGCAGCATTTTATGAAGTACTGCGAGCCGATGAGAAACAAAAGCAGTGCCATTTGTGGCAGAGCTAAGAGCAGTGGGGAGCACACCTGATGTGGAGATGAAGCTGTCCATTGGGATAGCTCAGGAATGATCAAATGGCTCTATTTCCCACATTGCACAGAGGAAGTTTGTTCTACAAAAGGCTGGAGGACACTTAGGTTACTTGTGCAGAATTTATTATCAGTTTATTTCCTAAATGACTAGGTACCATGTTAGAAAATTTACTCTAGGAATAAATTTAAAAATAATGGAGCAATATTGTATGAGACAACTATCATACCCCTTCCCCATCTACCTGTATTAAATCTAGATTAGTAGTCTAAGATTTATTAGTAAGAAGATGTTTCATTGTCACTGAGTGAAGAGTAATAGTAGTTTGATTGCCTCAGAGGAGAGAAACAGTTGGACGTAATAACATATAATATTCTATAATTAAACAATAGCACTCTTTATTTGATTTCTTGAATTAGGGTAGAATGTATCATTATAACCCTGGATATTTCTTGAGGATATGTGCTTACACTTTAAGTATTTCTTAGCAAGTAAAAGGATATGAATATATTATATAAAAAATAGGCTGTATGTCTCTCATGAAACATGTAGCATTAACCAGGACCTAGTCTTTATAAAAATAAACTCTTTATTAAAACAGTGTCAGGGCACCTGAGTGGCTCCGTCGGTTAAGCATCTGCCTTCAGCTCAGGTCATGATCTCATGGTCCAGGCATCGAGCCCCACGTCAGGCTCCCTGCTCAGTGGGGAGCCTGCTTCTCCCTTGCCTTCTGCTCCTATCCCCTGCTCATTCTCTTTTACTCTCAAATAAGTAAAATCTTAAAAAAAATTTTTTAAAAACAGTGTCATTGTTAGTTGATCTATGTAAACTATGAACAATGAAAAGCTATTTAAAAATTATTTTTTAAATATTTGTTTTAAACAAAGTAAGGTAGATTATTTTACTTTGCTTATCTTTTAGTGCAGTCAGTTGACTAGCTTTAATATCAGATTTGTTTTAAAACTCAGATTGTAAGTGCCAGGAAACAGTCAACAGTTCCAGCTCTAGGCCTGAGCATAGTTAGTCTTGTACATGGCTCATTGCTATCATTAATGGCTTCATGTTATTCTAGCTCTTAGTGGATTAGAAACAGCTGTGTGTCTAGGGTGCTGTGATTTCACCAAGGGTTCTTTGTTTGGTGCGTCTACGCTACACCAGAGGTTAAGTAAACTCATGTTCTCAAGACTTCTCTTTGTTGTCACTCTCCAGACCTTTCAGGTTTTCTGGCTTAATTTAAGATTCTGACTTTGGCTGAAGTATATAAAAAAATATTCTTTTCGCCTGGGATCACCATTCTTGATAAGAATATAATGACGTTTCTGATTCTATGTTCCTATATCTTCTTAGCAAGGAAGACCTGGCATATATATGCTGCATCATGGAAGGAAGAGTCTCTCTCCTCCCCCAGGACTATCATCTACCTTGCTTTAAGAACTTTCTTCCCTAAAAATTGTTATATATGATAAGTCTATTCTTCTTACTATAATTGTCTAATTTAGGATCATTGATTTTTTTCTGAACACTTAAAAATATTAGAATTTTAATAAACATCCTAAAAAACTATTGAACATATAGGCCTGTGGTTTTCTACAAACATATAGTTCCCCACACTGTAATAATAAGGACAGCCTTTGAAATTTCTTTATGATTCAGTCAAAAGAATGGGGCAACTGGGTGGCTCAGCCGTTAAGCATCTGCCTTCGGCTCAGGTCATGATCCCAGGGTCCTGGGATCGAGCCCCGCTTCGGGCTCCCTGCTCGGCGGGAAGCCTGCTTCTCCCTCTCACACTCCGCCTGCTTGTGTTCCCTCTCTCTCTGTCTCTCTCTGTCAAATAAATAAATAAAATCTTAAAAAAATAATAACAAAAAAACACAAAAGGTACTATAGTCATTAAGAAGAAATTTAGGACTTAAAATAGTCTAAATGGCACTACCATGTCCTTTTAGTTTACCATGTAGTCATGGGAGGAAGGACCCTCAAATTAAATAAATTGATTTTTAAACATAAATACCAGATTGTAGGTCCAATTTAGAGTCTTATTAACACTCTCTCTAGGTGAAGCAGTTGGAAAACAGGATATTTAGCCACCAGAGCAGTTATAATTAAAATGAATATAAACTTACAGTTTTACAGCATTGCAATTATCTCTTATATAACATCCAAATTTTCAAATTGCAAAGCAAATAGAATCCAAATGAACACTGAAAATTCTAATTAGTTATCAGACAGGGACATAAGGTGAAAGAGTTAAAAAAAAAAAGAATCCTAAATATCAGCAAATTTAATTATCTTCTTATTTTGACTGTGTACTAGAGGTTACTCTGCCGTTGTGTGCATTTTTTCCCTCGGTGTCTTTCACTTATTCAACGTTCAGTTCTAGCCACTTTCATGAGCCTCTGCTTGTTTCTTACATGATTTATAATCTTCCCTCAGAAAACTCCAGAAATGGTCAGATGTGCTTAGTTAAGACTCCATTTTGTGAAAAACTGGAACACTGTAACTTACTTAAGGTTATGATCATGTACGAGGGGTTCGACTAAATGTGAAGATAAAACATGATTGTTCAAATGATAGGATTTTGTACTGATAGGGTCTGCTGCAACTTCAGCTCTGGAAGAGTCTTTTGGAACTCATTTGTCTGTTGTTCTCATCTGCTTCTGGGAACATAGAAAGGTTCTGCTTTCTTGTACTTTAGTTAGTTGGAGCTGTGATCTGTGATTGGAAACGACATTGTCACTTTCTGACTGAGGCATTTAATTTCTAATATGAGACCCTTTAGTGCTCTCTTCCCTGGCCACAGTGAAAAAGGTTACAAATGCCAGATAGTGCAACTACAAAATGGTAGCAATTTGTAGCCCTTATGTGACTATGGATTAGCCCCCACAACCACAAACAGAAACTCGCCTTGTTTTAAACACTTAAAATTGTTTATTAACAGCATAACCTAACCTATTCTGATCAATGTATTAGCTTTAAGTGCTCTGGTTAAGCAGCACAGCAAATCTGTGAGAAATCATTCTCCTTTTGCAGATGAAGACACAAATTCCACAAGTTAAAAGGACCAATTTCTCAAGGCGTTTGAGTCTGCAGGGATCATAAATGGGAGCTAAGTGCAAATGTGGACCCTTCCTCCTATGTCAGCTGTGTTGTAAAGATAATTGTAAAATACAGCTGCATTGTGTTTTATATCAGAACTGTATTTGTTCACTGGATTACACAGGGTTACACAAAGAGCAATTCAGGAGAAGCAGAGAGCAGAGCTGCAGTGATTTTTAGTATTCAGTTGTAGTCTAGCCAAGGAGAAAACATCTGCTATCTTCATTGCCTGCTATAGCTGTTGGAGGTGTTCTCCTTAGGTTGATGCTTAGCCCAAGGGGAGAAAACCAGCTGAATGTGCTTAGAAGGATCTGTTTTTTCTTAGGTTTAGAAGGTTACATTGGTATACTCTCTATCATAGGGATGCAAACAGAAAGGTGAATGACTTTGATGTTGCTTGTTGCTTCATGTTGCTCAATTTAGGGAACAGTATCATTTTTAAGACTGTTTTTTTATAAAAAAAAAAATTGTGGTCAAACCGTATTCTGATACTTGGTCTAGAGACAGGATCCCTGTAAGCATATTTCAAATGATATGTTAATTTCACATAATGGACATTGCTTATTGACAGAGATTAAGAGTGAGAAAGTTTAGAGGCTTATCCTGAGTGCTTGAGAATAGTAATTTGCCATGCAAAACCTGGAATCAGAGCACTTACTATGCAGGCAGACTTGGAAGAATTATGTAATTTCTCCTCTTCAGATTCCTTATCTGTTAAATGGTTGAACAATAGAGTTTGGTCCGTTTTAATGAGATGATATATGTGAAACACTTAACAAACAGTCTGAGACCAAGAAAACAATAATGTTGGGATTGGAAAGTTTTCAACCAATTGAGATATATAGACTTTGGTGTTAGACTGGAATTAAATTTATCTTTTTTAATATTGGCCTTTGAATTGGAGAACTCAACTTAGACAAGAGGCCACCACTGGTATTTTTATGTAATTGAACCAACTCATTGTATTAGTCAGCTTTTGTTAGGTGATATTCTCCCAAATACCTGTGGCTTACGATTATATGCTGTTTCCATTACATGTTGGCTAGAGGTCATCTTAGGTTTTTCTCTGTCTTCTCTTTTCCAGGATCTACTATAAAGGTCCAGACACTATTCAGGACATTATTAGGCTGGTAGCACAGAGAAATAAAGAAGAAATAAAGAAAGCGGCTGAACCATGCAATACCACTGCTTAGAGGTAGCATGTTTTACTTCCACTTTCTTTTTTCTCTTTTCTTTTCTTTTTTCTTTTCTTTTCTTTTCTTTTCTTTTCTTTTCTTTTCTTTTTTCTTTTCTTTTCTTTTCTTTTCTTTTCTTTTCTTTTCTTTTCTTTTCTTTTTTCTTCTCTTTTCTTTCTTTTTTATTATGTTCAGTTAGCCACTGTATAGTACATCATTAGTTTTTGATGTATTTTTCACCGGTCAAAACAAGTGATATGATAAACCTGGTATCAATGTGGCAGAGTTGTATATCTATTTCTTAAAAAGAAGCCATCAATATTTTTACAATAATACAGTCTGTAAGAGTCCACATTTTGGCTGTAAAAATTTGTTACTGTTTTTTTTCCCCCGACAAGCAAAGTACCTTCACCCTTTCCTCAAGTAGAACATCAATCATGGATTCAGGTTTAGGGTATGTGAGTGATTATCTTTGTATCAGCTCTGGATGTGGTTTTGCTTATCTGGAGACCTGTGAACTATAAAGGGAATGTATCTGCTTCCTACACAATCCATTTATATCATGGAATGGACCAGGGCATATAGTAACAGTAAACACTACAATTCAGGAAAGGTAAGGGTGTGGAGAAGCAATCACTTCTCCATAGTAATTCCGAAGTTCTGAGGAGATGTCCCAAGGCCCTCCCTTAGGACATGTGGAATACACTTTTATTAAGCCCTTTCTAGAGGGTACTTTCTTTTTCAACCCAGCTCTCTCAAATACATGATTAGCTTCTTATCTATATGATACCATTTAGCTTTTGCTTCTAGCTACACACATAGCTTTTTCTAAGATATGCCTCTTTCTTTAGATTTAATTAAGGACAACTTGAATTGACCAGGTTTTCTATGGGAGAGCCAGATCTTTAGTCTCTTTCTTCTAAGCCATTTTGTCCAATTAAAATGATTTAATGGGTACTACATTAACCAATTCAGAGGTTTTAAAACACATTTTATAGCTTCTCTCTGATTTGGTCTTTTTTTTTTTTTTTAAGATTCTATTTATTTATTTGAGATAGAGAGAGAGTGAGAGCGAGAGCATGAGCAGGGAGACAGAGGGAGAGGGAGAAGCAGGCTCGGCGTGAGCAGAGAACCCAATGCAGGGCTCGATCCCAGGCCCCTGGGATCATGACCTGAGCTGAGGGCAGACTGAGCCACTCAGAGCGCCCCTCTGATTTGGTCTTGACATTAAGTTGAGGCTTTGTAGACCTTTGTATTTTTCAGTTTTATCTTTCTTATGGTTGGAAGTGAGAACAAGTTACATTTTCCATCTTTGAGGTCAAAGAATTTCTAGGTTTTCTAAACTCCTTTTTGTTCTATTTGCAAACTAGCCACTTCTTTCCTGAGCTCATCTCTTTCTTATAGATTTTTTAAATACACGTCAAATTCATTTATAGAAACTAAATTGTACCACCAAATTCTGCTTTCCCATTTTACCTAAAGTCACAGTTTCATTAGGTAAAGTTATTAATGGGAAACAGTTTCACCAGATATTTGCCACTGCAGAGCATGAGTCTTCATCTTTCTTGGCTCTAATAATGGTTGGATATCCATTGTCTAATCCCAGAGCCAATGTTGCACATTTTAGAATTTTTACTCCGGGCCCTAATTATAGTTACCACTGTATTGGTCACTTTGTTCTATGTTATGTTACAGTAAAAAGTGTACCCCAGACTTTAGTAGCTTAGCACAATAAAAGCTTGCTGAAATTACATGACAACTATGGTTTGGCTGCAGGTTTCCTGTGGCTCTGGTCTCTGTCTCATCTAGGATCCAGACTGAGGAGCAGGAATAATATCAGGTTTATTTTGGAGGGAAAAAAACTGAATCACCACATGATGGCCCCTAAAACTTCTACTTAGAAGTAGCACAGTTATTATTTCTCATATTTTGTTGGATATAATAAATCACATGGCCAAACCTGGGTAGGAATATGCAATATATCCAGTTGGCGGGAGTAGCAGATATTTTCATATTGATATCGTCCACTACAATATCCTATTGGTCACAGATATTTGATTCTAAAATGAATGGGCAGTGCTATATGGAAAATAAATAATACAATCTATATCATCTGCCCACTCAGTCAGCTTGAAGAACTGAGAAGTTACAGGACATTCCATAGAGTGGGGAATCTCTCCCTGAAAGTTTTTGACACTGGACAGAGGGATGCATGAGGAGGATACACACTGCAGGAGGTAGTCAGCTCTGAGAGAAAGAGAGGGAGCCAAAAATCTAGGTCATGCATGTGCAGAGACCTCTTACGCATTGAGTCCCTTCTTTTCTGATGAGGAGGAAGAAAGGGAGAGCCATAAACGATACTTCAAAACTGTTCCCTCTTCTGGGAGTGGAATGAACGTTTCTTACTCTCGAGGAGCATATTTTCTATTCCTCCCCAGACTGTTGTCTCCTTATCTCACTGAACTTAACCGTCAAATCTATGGACAACCAGTATTTGGTTTTCTCCTTCAGTGGAGAAGAGACCCTGCACAGCTTTTGCAGAGCTGAACTGATTTTTATCGAGGTGCTTCTTAAATAACAACTACTGTTCCTTTATATGTTTTCCTAGGATCCAGAGTAAGCAGCTCAGCTTTTTCCCCAGAAATCTCTGAAATGAGGCCAGAATGAGACATAAATAAACTCTAAACATACTTCATTATTAACTAAGATTTTGTTGCTTATTTTATTTCCCAACTTAAATTATGCCTTAAGTTTAATATAACTGAGCTGAGATTAGGCAGCAAGACCAGCTATCAACATAAGTCATTATGTACCATACCACCAGAAATATAAGGATTCTCCAGATGTGTGTGTGTGTGTGTGTGTGTGTGTGTGTGTGTGTTTTCTCATGTTATTTTACAGGGATAAATTAAAATCCAAAATCCCTTATTAAATCCAATGAAATTAAAGTATGAAATTCTGCCTTTTCAATTCCATATTCTACTCATTTGCTGTCAAATGTATTTCATTCAGCTGCCTGGGTAGAGATGAATGTCTGTCAGCAGCAGCAGCTTGGGCTGTCTTCCTTCCTTGCGAATGGCTATAGTTTGTTTGTACTTACAAAGTTAAGTCAACCCAATTTCAAATCTTTTATGGGACCCAGTTTTCCAAAGAGTTAGTCAAGAGGACACAACAAAGTATCAGTGCACTAGTCATATTCCCATATGAAAATCTGAAAATAAAATAGACATTCCACCAAGCCATGATACCCCAATTATGGCCAAAATAACTTAAAGCCACATTACTCTGGCCAGCCAAAAATCCAGAGCAAAGGTCTAGTTATCTAGGGGAAAGAATTAGTGGAAGTGGGAGGAAAGCAAGAGAAGGAGAGACAGATTTTACTCTCGCCAAAATATATCTCTATCTATGTCATTTAAAAAAATATTACTGAAATCCTATCTTAATATCAATTGGGAGAAATCTCTCATTTAAAGAGTACATAGGATTTTACACTTGTCAAATATCATATTTGGGAGGGGGAATCCAAGATAGTCTTATGGCCTCCTTTCTTAAAGTGTGATATTAAATATTCCTGTCCTCTTGCCACACCAGGATTGATTTTAGATTTCTATTTTACCCTTAGGTCTGATGCCTCATACTTAATATCCCTCTTGATTTTTATTTCTCCTTTAAAACCTAGATTTCTGACAACCACACTGAAAATGGGCTGCCTCTTGCTTTTGTGAGCAAAGTGCCCATATTTTTAAGAGCCCAGTAAGCTTACAAACTTGGGGTCCTAGTCTTGGATTTTTCTTTGTCCCAATCTCCTGTACTCTTTTGAACTTTGGCAGACTCTCTGAATTTTTCCATCCTGCAGATGACCATGCTATATTTAAAAGCCCTCTTTGCCTATGAGTTTCTAACTTTACAAATATCCAGCCTCTATTCTGCCCCTATACCATGAATGTCAAAATTTCTTCACAAAAAATACAGGAAAAGAAGAAATATAAGGTGATATTTTATGGGCCATTTAGAGATGAAGAACTAAAATTAGCAGAGTTGTGGATTTTGCTGGAGTTTAAGTTAGCTAATACCTTCTATATAAAAGTGGAGGAGTTTGAAATTTTCAATAGGAATGGATACTAGAACGACCAGTTTACTGGGGGTCTATCCCAAGAGTTTTGGGGAGTTTTTTTTTTTTTTTTAACAGTTACTAAGTCATGTTTAGCCATTTGCAACAATGATTGTACTATTGGATCAGATCTAGAAGTTTTTAGAGCTATTAATTTTACTTTTTGACGTCGGTCTCTCCTTTTGTCCATTTTTAGTCTCACTTGGAAATCATAGTCAATATTTTTTTCCCTAAGACAATATCTTCAGGAGCTGAGGGAGTAGAAATATTTATTTTTAAAAATGTACATTTATTATCTTATTTTTCTTCATATTTTCAAATTTCTGGGTAATGTGTATGTAATTAATATTATTTCATGTAGTGTTTGAATCACCTCTACTTACCACTTCTTTCCTTGTAGCAATAGAATGCCCCTAGTGTTTTGTTTTGTTTTATTTATTTATTTATTTTATTTATTTATTTTCTTTTGTGTACTCTTAATCATTTACAGTGGGCCAATTTGGGTTTTAAATCTTTCATGTGTTTTTTAGAATGTTCATTTTTTTTTTCTTTCTCTACCATGTACAAGGCTAGATTATAATGTCTGCTTTTCTTTTTCATCTGCTTTTTGGGCCCTACACATCTATTTTCCTATTACATTTCTCTAGACTCTCCTTTGAGGTGTGTTACATGGTGAGATATGAAGACACTAAGACACAAATCTTATCAACCTGTGACCATTGTATTGGATCATTCTACACAGAATATAACCTAGACCAGAATTTTATCTATTTTTGTCTATTATGGGTCTTTTTAGGATGGTTCATCTTCAGTGTGTCTTCTTTAGAGATCTAACTTCATAAATTGTCTGACCATATTCCCCCAAGAAATATATAGATATGCTTTCTCAGATAAAACCAAAGCAAAACTATCGCAAACAACAAAAGTAATAACAACAAAAAGTGTTACCTTGAAACAATCAAATATTGCTTGAAGTATTTTAGACTGATCTTCTTAGTCCTCCCTTCTGAAATCTTTCTGAATTTTCTTCAACCACCTGGCTATCATTGTTTTCAAGCTGAGGGTTCCCAGTTGCACTTATTACAGACTTTCCATCTGTAGTTCTGAGTGCTTTTCAGTAGTTTAGTTGTTGTTGTTTTTTGTATCTGGGTTGTCCCTATGAGCATAATTTTATTTTATTTTTTTCTATGATCTTGTTTCCTTTTCTTCTTTAGTCTCTTTGGGGTCCCACGCCCTCCATTATGTATTAATAAAATAATATACACAAGTCTGCCTTTATTTCCTTTTATTTGATTTCACTATCCCACTGTTCTTGTTCTGAAAGCAAGATTCAACTTGCTTTTAAAACTAATATGGTTTTATTGGTATTCTGAGCAAACCTGAATCCTATAATCAGAGAATTAAACTTTATAATCATTATTAATGATTTTATATATTTTTTCCTCCACCTGAACCTTAGAAGAATATCTCAATCATAAGAGTCTCTGCTTTTCAGCAGGCTTACAAAAACAATCGCTCCACTATGATGGCTGCAATGCCCAGGTCTCTGAAATCAAAAGCCTTTGTCAGGGCTTAATTAACCACGATGAACCAATTTGAGATTATCATCTAGAAGTCAGTAGCAAACCACATGAATATAAAGTTAGAAGCTTTAGTTTCTTTGCTCTTAGGTGAAACTCAATACATTTACAGAGCAACAATTGAGACAATATATCAGTGTATTAAAGTTTAAAAGTGGTGGTAGATTGCAAAATAGCCAGATTTCTTTATATCTTATTATCTTCACATACTGTGTTTGATTTTGTAGTTTCTCTCACTAGAGTGGTATATTTTATTTGTCCTCTTTTTGAACTTGGGCTTACTTTGTAACTTATTTTGACTATTAGAATGCTGGGGTATTAATGATGTATCAGGTCTGAGTCTTGACCTTAAGAGAGCAACTTCTTGCTTACTTGGACTCTTTCCTCTACCGTGAGAACAACCTCACTTACTGGAGGGGTGAAAGAGATGCATCTAAGAGAAATGAGGCTATTATGGCCCAGCCAACAGTCAACCTATCCCCAGAGCCTAGTCAAAATCAGCTGAGAGTCTGCCTGACCCATACCTGATATAGGCATATGATTGAGACCAGAGAGATCTCCCAGATGACCTCCTAAAATCCTATACATTCCCGTTAAACCTAAATAGATACTGTTTTAAGCCATTGACTTTTGAGTGGTTCGTTACACAGAAATACGGTGATAGTTGATAATTGATACAGAGGATTATGTACTAGAACTCTGTGGTCTGCAGGGAATTTGTATGCCCATTGCAATTTAAGCTTTAGGACTACAGCCCTGGTTGAAAACAATATAGTAATTTTACTTAGTAATATCTTCAAACCCTATATACAGAAGCTTGCCAATTTTGATGTGAGCCTTAACTGAAATTAAATGACTACCTGTCTCAGCCTCATCCTCAGTGTGAGAAAAGGCCAGATTGTGGCAGGAGTTAGTCAGATCCGTACTTGATTTTCCACTGGCTACCAGTCCCTGTTCCTAAGGCATGTATCTATTGAAACCAGATTCAGGGCTGCAGAAACCTACCATTATATCACAAAAATATTTTATTCTTTATATGTGTTGCCTGGTCCTCTAATTTTCTGCTTTATCCCTCTCTGTAATTTCTTTTCACCATGTTTTGGTCATTTTGAGTCAGTCTAAATAATCATACCTCCTTTGAGTGCTGAGTCAATAGAAAATATGAGCAGAAGACAGGTAGGAATTAAGGTATGTCTAGATTGGGTAATGTAGTTTGAACTACAGACCACAATCCAGCTTTGTACACTTTTCTGTGTAAGTTGAATTTATGCACTCATTCCGTCCCTGGCAGAATAGTTGGCTTCCTCTACAGTTTGGGAAGGAAGTTAATACAAAGGAAAAAGTTGATATACAGGAAGAGGCAGAGGGAGCATATGCTATTTGTAAGTAGGCACTTCACAGAGGGAGAGAGAACAAAAAGCTTAATAGTTGAGCAATGACCTTCAATATATTAACCTAGATAAATTACACAGTGGAGCTAGGACCTTGCAAGTCGTAGCCACATTTCCTTCTGTGAATAAGAGAGTGTGAGTAGAAAGAAAGAGACCAAACATTTTTCTTTGGGCATGTAGTGCAAATCCTCTCTTCTCCATGAAACATGTTGTAGGAGGAAAAGCTTTTTTTTTTTTCTTACAAAAGGTAACGTTTATTAATAATAACAATGATTCTTAATATTTTTGTTCTGAAGCTATATATCTTAAATTCGTTTAGAACCTAAATTACCAAGGCTACCATTAGAGTCTCATTAAGTTACACAAAACATGGTAGTGATTTTGGGCATAAAGTAATATTTTATCATAAAATATAATTTAATAATTTGTATTCAGGATATACAGAAAGCCAATACATGGCTGTGGAAATGATCAGTGCTGTTTCCTAGGCATGGATTACATTCCCTTTAAGTTGGGTATATTGGCTTTGACTGATGAAATGTGAGAGGAGGTGATATGCATTACTTCCCGGCTGAAGCCTTGTGTGATTTACTAGATCCCTTCCCATTCTTTGAGGCTCCTTGAAGCCTGTGAGAATATAGAATGTCCATCAGCTGAGGTCCCTGATGGAGTAAATCCTCATAACGAGCCGCACTAAACATGTAACCTGAGTAAGAAATAAACCTTTGCTTAAACCATGGATATTTCAGGATTATTTATTACTGTAGCATAACCTTCATTGTTCTGTTTTTTTTTTTTTAATTCCATAAAAAAATACTTACAGGCACTATAGTGACTGATACCATAGGTTCTCCTTATATTAGTACTCACTTACAGTGGTTTTAGCTTTTTGTTACTAGAGACTAGAAGGATGACATTAGAATTTTCAGTGGAGAGGTAGGTGTAAAACTGCATTCTTGCAGTAAGTTGGAAGGGAGACAATGTACTAAATGAGCATTAAACTCTAAGAAAATATATTGAAAAAGAGCATATAGTTCCTATTAGTTGTTGACTGCATTTGACAAGAAATTACAAAGGAGAAATAAACCCAGAATTTGCTGTCATTGTCTCAGAGCTTGCTATAAAAGAGAAAAAAAGCGATTTCAGAAATTTGGGGACTTGTAGAGATAGAAAGGTAACTGCTTCTTAACCCCAAATAGTAAAAGATAAAGTGAAAAAATTCTTTGGCCAAGAAAGACAGAAAAAATTTCAGCCACAAGGCAATACTTACATCAAGAAGAATGGCTGATACATTCATTTTGTTAAAATCTCTAAATCAACTAGGATGAAGATGTTTCAGTGTAAAAGTCCAACTAAGAGGGTAGTTTCAATAAATCTTTTTAATTAGAAAAAAATAGCTTACGGAAAAAAGACTAAATGTGTGGTTCTTTCACTAAAGTCAGATAGGTTGCAGAGAACTACAATGAATTTGAGAAATAAAGAGTCAAAGGGGATGAGAAAGCAATGAGGCATTAGAAAAAATCTAAAAAGTCTAGAAAAGCTTGTGTGTGTAGTATAGGTGTACATCAGAGATATTGCTTGTTTGGTTTTAGACCACTGCAATAAAGCAAATATCACAATAAAATGAGTTAAATAAATTTTTTGGTTTCCCAGTACCTACAAAAGTTATGTTTACACTATATTGTAGTCTATTAAATGTGCAATAGCGTTATGTTTAAAAAACAATTTACTCACCTTAATTAAAAAATACTTTATTGCTAAAAAAAAAAAAAAATGCCAGCCATCATCTGAGCTTTCAGTGAGCCCTAATCTTTCTGCTGCTGGAGAGACTTGCCTCAGTGTTGATGGCTGCTGACTGATGAGAGTGGTGATTGCTGAAGGCTGGGGTGAGTGTGGTAGTTTCTTAGAATAAGAACACAATGAAGTTTGCTGCATCAATTAACTATTACTTTCATGAGTAACTTTTCCGTAGCATGCAATGCTGTTTTATACCATTTTGCCCACATTAGAATTTCTTTCAAAATTGGAGTCAATCTTCTCAAATTCTGTCACTATTTTATCAACTAAATTTATGTTGTATTCTAAATCCTCTGTTGTCATTTCAGTAATCTTCACAGCGTCTCACCAGAAGCAGATTCCATCCAAGAAACCACTTTCTTTGCTCATGTATAAGAAGCAACTCCTCATTCATTCAGATTTGATCATGACATTGTACCAATTAAGTTACGTCTTCCAGCTCCACTTCTAATTCTCTTGTCATTTCCACCTGCAATTCCATCTGCAATCATTTCCTCCACTGAAGTCTTGAACCCCTCAAAGTCAACCATGAGGGTTGAAATCAATTTCTTCCAAGCTACTGTTAATGTTGATACCTTGACCTCTTCTCATGAATCATAAATGTTCTTAATTGCATCTAGAATGATGAATCGTCTCCAAAGGTTTTCAATTTACTTTGCCCAGATCCATCAAAGGAATCACTTTCTATGGCAGCTACAGCCTTATAAAATGTATTTCTTAAATACTAAGACTTGAAAATCAAAACGACTCCTTGACCCACAGGCTGCAGAATGGCCGTTGTTTTAGCAAACGTGAAAACATTGTTCTCATTGTTCATCTCCATCAGAGTTCCTCGGTGCCCAGGTGCATTGCCAATGAGTAGACGTATTTTGAAAGGAATCATTTTTTTCTGAGCAGTAGCTCTCACCAGTGAGCTTAAAATATTTAGTAAACCATGTTGTAAACAGATGTGCTGTCATCTGGGCTTTGGTGTTCCATTTACAGAACACAAGCAGAGTAGATTTGGTATAATTCTTAAGGGCCCTAGGATTTTTGAATGGTAAATAAACATTGGCTTCAACTTTAAGTCACCAGCTGCACTAACCCCTAAAGAGAGTCAGCCAGTCCTTTGAAGCTTTGAAACCAGGCATTAACTTTTCCTCTCTGTGAAAGTCCTAGATGGCATCTTCTTCCAATAGAAAACTATTTCATCTACATTGAAAATCTGTTAAGAGTAGCCACCTTCACTAATTTTCTTAGCTACATCTTCTGGACAACTTGCTGCAGCTTTACATCAGCACCTGCTACTTTACCTTGCACTTTTATGTTATGGAGATGGCTTCTTTCCTTAAATCTGGCTTCAGTTTTTTCTTCTGCTGCTTCCTCACCTTTCTCAGCCTTTATAGAACAGAGGAAAGTTAGGTCCTTGCTCTGGGTTAGGCTTTGGTTTAAAGGAATGCCGTGGCTGGTTTGATTTTCTGTCCAGTAACTTTCTCCATACTGTCAATAAGGCAGTTTTGCTGTCTTATCATTTTTGTCTTCAGTAGAGTATTACTTTTTGAAAATTTTTATTTAAATTCCAGTTAATTAACATATAGTATAATATTAGTCTCTGGTGTACAGTATAGTGTTTCAACACTTCCATACAACCTAGGTTTATTGCTAGGTATTTTATGGTTTTTGGTACAATTGTAAATGGGAATGTTTTCTTAATTTCTCTTTCTGCTGCTTCATTATTGGTGTATAGAAATGCAACAGATTTCTCTACATTGATTTTGTATCCTGCAACTTTACTGAATTCATCTATCAGTTGACAACTTCTTGGTAGATTTTTTTGGTTTTCTATATAACGTATCATGTCATCTGCAAATAGTGAAAGTTTGACTTCTTCCTTGCTGATTTGGATTTTTAAAATTTTTTTTTTGTGTTGATTGCTGTGGTTAGGACTTCCAGTACTATATTAAATAACAGTAGGGGGAGTGGACATCGCTACCTTGTTCCTGACCCTAGAGGAAAAGCTCTCAATTTTTCCCCATTGAAGATGATATTAGCTGCGGGTTTTTTCACATATGGCCTTTATTATGTTCCCTCTAAACCTACTTTGTTGAGGATTTTACCATGAATGGATGTTATACTTTGTCAAATGTTTTTTTCTGCATCTATTGAGAGGATCATATGGTTATCCTTTCTTTTATTAATGTGATACATCATGTTGATTGATTTGCAAATGTTGAACCATCCTTGCAACCCAGGAATAAATCCCACTTGATCATGGTGGATAATTTTTTTAATGTATTGTTGGATTCAGTTTGCTAGCATTTTATTGAGCGTTTATGCGTCTGTGTTCATGAGGGATGTTAGCTTATAGTTCTTTTTTTTTTAGTGGTGTTTTTATCTGGTTTTGGTATCAGAGTAATGCTGGCCTCATAGAATGAATCTGAACCTTTCTTGTCTCTTCTGTGTTTTGGAATAGTTTAAGAATAGGTGTTAACTTTTCTTTAAATGTTTGGTAGAATTTGTCTGTGAAGCCATCTGGATTTTTTGTTTGTTGGGAGTTTTTGATTACTGATTCAATTTCCTTGCTGGTTATTGGTCTATTCAAGTTTTATATTTCTTCCTGTTCAGTTTTGGTAGTTTATATGTTTCTAGGAATTTATAGTAGAGTGTCACTTTTAATTTCCTTCAAGAACTTTCCCTTCACAACTTGGTTAAGTGTTTGGCACAAGAGTCCTAGCTCTTGACCTATCTTGGCTTTTGACATGCCTTCTTCACTTAGCTCAATTATTTCTGGCTTTTGACTTAAAGTAAGAGAAATGTGAGTCATCTTTTCACTTGAACACTTAGAGGCCATTATAGGGTTATTAAGTGGCCTCATTTAAATATTATATCTCAGGAAAGGGTGTCTGAAGGAGAGTGAGACGGGGAACAACTGGTTGGTAGAGCAGTTGAAACTAACACAACATTTATCAATGAATTTCATTTTGTTGTATGGCTGCAGTTCGTGATGCCCCCAAACAGTCATAATAGTAACATCAAAGATTACTGATCATAGATCACATAACAAATATCATTATAATGAAGATTTTAAAATATTGTGAGAATTGCCAAAATGTGACATAGAGACATAAACAAGTGCTACTAGAAAAATGGCACCAATACACTTACTTGATGTAGAGTACCACAAAATTTCAATTTGTAAAAATGAAATATCTGTGAAGTGCAGAAAAGCTAACTGCCATCAAATGAAGTATGCCTGTAACTGGTACATGTGATAGGTTGGATTCCACTAAATTAGAAGACTTTGAAGCTTTTAAGAGTATTTTACTGACAAAACATGAAGAGATTTAAGAAATTTTAAAATTATTTCTTCAAAACTTAAAATGATGATTGGATCCCCAGAATTCTCTAGGTAGTATATAGGCTGTGAAGCCTGTTGAGCCTACAAAGATGACTTTTTTTTTTTCTTTTTTCCAATGCCCAATGCATGTGTCTAAGTAGAATAATGGAAATGAAATAATCCCTTAAAGGGCAGAACCAAAGATAAAATAAAACAATGGATGGAAACTTCCTTCCAAAAAGCAGAATTATGAGGTATTTAAGAAATGTTTTTCATGCTAGAGTAAGGACTCCTTAACTGTCTGCTGAGAGAGATTTCAGAATGTTACAAGTGGCTGTTGGGCATATTTTCTACTCTTCCATTTTCTAAATTGAAATGCTTATTGTAGTGATAAATAATCTATTCCTTCATTGTATATTATGTCATGGTATGACCTTGTTTTCTCTTAGGTTTCCAGATCAAAAAACATGAATGTTTGATCCCTTCCTCACACCATATATGAAAATAACTTCTGTGTGGAGTAAATATCCAAACTTCAAAAGCATTTCTGTTTATATTGAGAACTCAACTTTTTTCCTCCAAGATTCACAAATTAATAAAAACTTGATTCCGGATATTTTAAATGAAACATTTGGAGGGTAGGGATCAAAAGGATGAATAATTGGCTATTAGGATTAATGATGCTTGCTTACAGTAGTAGCATAAGTGATGTGGGACAGAAAAAAAATGTCTGTCCCTGGAGTTGATCCTAGCTCTTTTATGTGCCTAAATTCATCAATCATTGTTTAAATTCACCAACTAATTTCCACTTGGGTCAAAAAAGAAGTTGTCCTAGATATTGCATCATTAAGTACATGTGGAATAGAGTAAAGGGATATGTGGTATATTTTTAGGCATTTAATATTAAACACCAAAAAGATCTGACTGGTAGGTGATTGAATTCATGCTTCATATCTTCCCATACCAGAAGATAACTTAACATAGGAGAATGTTTAGAAATAGAATATAAACCTGATGTACTTTTACAGAAACCATACAGAAAAAAAAAGAGAGAGAGAAAACTTGTAAACATTGTGTTAATGACTCACACACAAATGCAGCTTTAGACTACAAACAGCTGCTTTCAGAAAAATCAGCCTTGTAGTGGAATATGCTTTGATTGTCTGAAGCTAAATTATCTGGCTGCAAAGCTCAGGGAAAAAAAAATAAAGTAACATTTTGTAGGTATCAGCGTAATTTCTGGCATGTTAATCTGGTACTGAGGCTTGAAAAAAATGTCATTCAGTTCTCTGTTGGGGGTTATGATAGCCTTTAACAGAAGCATGTTTAGATTAGACAAGCCAGAGGACAAGAGTATACATTATGTTGAAAAGGAGTCTGACAATGTTTCCATAAATAGAATGAAGATAGGTTATTTTGAGAGTAAACCATTCTGTTATTAGGTCCCTATGCTACTGTTTTTTTCTTTCAGGAGTTTAGAGAAATTACTAAGATTTTTTTTTTTTTTAAAGAATAAAAGCATAGCCAATATTTAGATATATAATTAAGTTCATGTGACAGTTCATACTGTGTGCTTTCAATTCCATTAGTCCCTACTCTTGTCCTTTCTTTCTTCTCCAACATCAGTTATTCTTCTCTTACTAGAAAATTTCCATTATTGTATAAGTATGTTATAATATCTCCTTTTTAAAAAAGATTTTATTTATTTATTTATTTATTTATTTATTTATTTATTTATTTATTTTATTCAGAGCACGCGAGTTTGGGAAGGGGCAGAGGGAGAGAGAGAACCTCAAGCAGACTCTGCACTGAGCACACAACCTGACACCGAGCTCAGTCTCATGACCTTGAGATCATGACCTGAGCAGAAATCAAGAGCTGGATGCTTAACCAACTGAGACACCCAAGCACTCCTAATATCTCTTAACATACATTTAATGTACCCTTTCAGCCACTTCCCCATTTCTTTGCTTACCTTCATGGTAAAATTCCTCAAAATATTTATAGCCACTATCATCACTTTCCTTAATTTGTCATGTCTATCCATGCACAAAAACTGCTGGTTTCAAGATCATCAACAGCTTCCATGTTGTTAAATTTAACGACAGATTCTAAAACCTCATGTAGCTGGACCTATCAGGACCATTCAACAAAAATGCCTATCATAATTCTTTCTTGAGACACTTCCTTCCCCTGACTTTTAGAAAATCTCTTGTTTCTCCTTCTATGTCACTGAAGGCTCTCTTAAAAGAAATACTGAAATATCCTTTCTGGTGTATCTTCATTGGCCTGACCTCTAAACATTAGGGTGCCACAAAGCTCAATCTTTGAACATTGTTTCTTTATTAATAGGAATTTTTTAATTGATCTCAGTCAATAATGTGCACGTGCATTTCATCTGTATGTGATGACTCCCAAATTTATGTCCCTAGTACTAACTCTTCTCTAAACTACAAACACATAAAATCTACTTGCATTCTTATAGGCATCTCAAACAATATATCTAAAACAATTCTTGATTTCATTATGAAATCATCCTCAGTCATCCTCAATCTAAAAATAGCAGCTCCATTCTTCCAATTGCTCAGGGCAAAACTACTAGAGCAAGCCATAACTACTGTTTTTCTTTCATGTGCCTGCATGAGCTGTTGGTTTTATCTTTAAAATACATCCAGGGGCACCTGGGTGGCACAGCGGTTAAGCATCTGCCTTCGGCTCAGGGCGTGATCCCGGCGTTTTGGGATCGAGCCCCACATCAGGCTCCTCTGCTATGAGCCTGCTTCTTCCTCTCCCACTCCCCCTGCTTGTGTTCCCTCTCTCACTGGCTGTCTCTATCTCTGTCGAATAAATAAATAAAATCTTAAAAAAAAATAAAAAAAAATACATCCGAAACCTAACCCGCCATCATTTCTCATCCGAATTATTGCAATACTAATTTTCCAACTTCCACTTTTCTGTACCTACATTCTTGTTCCTTATGATTGTGAGGCTTTCCATCCCTTCTTTCTCTGAAAGGAAGGAAAAAATCTGCACGGTTCACCTCCTGACTTCTATAGGTCTTTGCTCAAATGGCTAATCATCAGGAAAAAATTTCCTTACTTCTTTATATAAAACAGCATCTTGTTTATTATTACTCTTATGTCCTTCCTCTGTTAAAGTCTTAATTGTATTTTTTTACTTTCTGAAATGCATTTGTGCATTTTCTTTCTTTCTTTCTTTCTTTCTTTCTTTCTTTCTTTCTTTCTTTCTTTCTTTCTTTCAATTTTTGTCTGTTACACCTCACTAAAAGGTAGACTCAAGAGAGATAATTTGTTAGTTTTGTTCATTGTTGTTCTTGGAAGACTGGCACATGATGGGTGTTCAATATATAACCATTGAACAGATCCCAATCTCCTCTTGACTTCTAGTGATTTTCAGTAGTGTCTAGTCACATAAAATAATAGCTAAATTTATACTTAACTTTAAGGTATTTGTTTTAGCTCTGAATATCCCTTAACGTCCAACCACCACAAACTATGTTTCTCTTTAGTGAGTATGTTTGCACTTGTAACTTTGTACTGGAAAGGGTTCACATAGGGTGGAGGGAATAAGGTGACCCTATAGAGCCAGTCAGATAAACCAAACCAAACTGAATGTTCACTAAGGTGATATGCTGCAACGAGATCATAGTAAAACCACAAATGAGATGTCTGCAATAGTAAAGTGTGCCAAACTTCTCTTTCAGAGTTTTGTTGTGTGAACAAAATGATCAATTATTATAAAAAGAGAGAATTCATTTTAAGAGGCCTCAAAGCCTCTGTTAAATTAACTTTTAGACAAATGTTCTCTTGGAGAGAAGTGTAGTATTAGTGTCTTAATGTAAATATATCCTCTATGGATTTCAAACTGATTACACAATTGATCAAAATCAGTGACCTATTTTCTTTCTGAACGTTACTTATTCAAAAATCTATGAAGATATTGAACAATGCCTTTTTTCTTCCTGGCAACTATTTTTGTTTTTAAATCAGCTCTCTGAATAAAACGCAATCTCTTAATTTTTTATCTTACATCTGTGACTATTAGTTTTTTCATTGTATCCTTTTCTACTTATCTATGCTTCTATTCTTTGCTTTCTTACTTTGGGGGGTGGGGACAACTCTATTAAAATAAAGTTTATATACCATATAGTTCACGCATTTAAAGTGTATAAGTGAGAGTTATGCAGTTATTACCACAATGAATTTTAGAATCTTTTTATCACACGAAAAAGAAACTCTATAACCTTAAACTTTCAGCTCCTTCTGTTCCTTCCCCACACTTTTGTGACTGGCTCCTTTCATTTAGTATGATATATTTTTTAAAGATTGTATTTATATATTTGTCAGAGAGAGAGAGAAAGAGCACAAGCAGGGAGAGCAGCAGGCAGAGGGAGAAGCAGGCTCCCTGCTGAGCAAGGAGCCCAATGTGGGACTCCATTCCACGACTCTTGGATCATGACCCCAGCTGAAGGTGGAGGCTTAACTGACTGAGCCACCCAGGCGTCCCTAGTATAATGTTTTCAAGAATCATCCATGTTGTAGCATGTATCAGTATTTCATTCCTTTTGATTGCTAATATTCCATTTTATGAGTATAATACATTGCATTTATCCACTGACTAGTTAGTGAACATTTGTGTTATTTCCTTTTTTTTTTTTTTTGGCTATTACAAATAATGCTGCTGTGAATATTCATGTACAACTTTTTTTTTAAAGATTTTATGTATTTATTTGAGAGAGGGAGCACAGAGCAAGAGCGAGAAGGAGAAGCAGACTCCCTGTTGACCAGAAAGCCCAATGTGGGCTCCATCCCAGGACCCTGAGATCATGACCTGAGCTGAAGGCAAGTGCTTAACCGACTGAGCCACCCAGACACCCCATGTACAACTTCTTTTATAGATACACATTTTGATTTCTCTTGGGTATCTACCTTGAAGTGGAATGCTGGGTTATATGATAACTACGTTTAATCTTTTGAGGAACTGTTAGACTGTTTTTCAAAGTGGCTGAACAAGTTTAAATTTCTATCAGCAATGCCTAAGGTTTCCCATTTCTTCACTTCCTCACCAACACTTGTTATTATCTGCCTTTGTTATTTATCCTTCCTAGTGGATATAAAGTGGTATCTCATTGTGGTTTTGATTTATATTTCCCTGATGGCTATTGATATTGAGAGTCTTTTTATGTTCTTATTGGCAATTTGTATGTCTTCACTGGAGAAATGTCAAATCCTTTGCCCATTTTTTAACTGGGTTATTTATTTTTTAATTATTGATTTGTAAAAGTTTTTTATATATTCTAGGTACAAGTCCCTTATCAGATATATCATTTGTAAATATTTTTCCCATTTTGTGGGTTGTCTTTGCATTTTCTTGATGATGTCCTTCGAAGGCATTTTTTTTTTTAATTCTGAAAAAGTTTTTTTTTTTTTTTTTTTTTTTTGCTATTGCATGTACTTTTGAGGTCATATCTAAAATACCATTGCATAATCTAAGATATTTATAGTTTTAGCCCTTACATTTAGGTCATTGTTATATTTTTGAGTTAATTTTTGTATATAGTATGAGAGAGGGGTTCAACTTTTGCATTTGCATATCCAAGTGTCCCAGGACCATTTGTTGAAAAGCCTATTTTTTTGCTTTTCAATATATTGTCCAGACATATTTATTAAAAATAAATTGAAGGGTCAAAGGAGAACAAAATAAAATAAAAATCATCAGAAATAGAAGATACTGAATAATATATCAGATGTCACAAGAAACAGGTATTAATTAAATTTGATTGTTAAAAGACAGAAATAACTATATGTGTTAAATAAGGCCCAGTTACGAGGACTACAAACAGGCTCACCTACAGCATAATGATGTAGAAATGTTGAAATAAAGAGCTAATAAATACATTCCAAAAAGCACTAAGCAAAAGAAAGAAACTAATATCTATATTACTTTCAGGAGAAACAGATATTAAAGAAAAAGGCAGTTATTAAAGATAAAGGTCATTATGCAGTTATAAAACAGGCCAGGACTACATGCAAAGCCTGGATCTGAAGACATGAAAGTATAGCTATGTGTGTGTATGTGTGTGTGTGTGACAAATATAAGGACTGTTCATACATACAGTTTAAATTAGAAGGAGAAATTTAGAAATTCAAGATCATGTTGGGAGATTTAAACAACTTTCTTTGAAGTTTAGAAATCAAATAAACTAAAAGAATAGGAACAACGTGTGAGTAACACAATTAGCAAACTTGTTTTATTGTACATTAGATATCTAGCAAATAGAGTAAAATTTTTTTTAGGCACACATGACATAATTACAGAATTGACTAGCAGCCACAAAAAAAAAAAATCTCAAATATAGTAAATAATTTAGAGCATAGAGAAGATATTCTCAAACCACAGTGGAATGTAATAAAAAGTCAATAACAACAAAAACAACAATAAAAAACAACAAAAATAGCATGGGACATTTAAAAAATTAAAATAATTTCTTATGGAAGAAGAAATCACAAGGTCAATCAGAAAATATAACAATGTTTACAAACTGTAAGGATCAAGACTGTTTTGAAGGAGGAGCAAGAATGTGTGGACTAGCTTAAATAGACATCATGAATTTTATTGTGTAGGATAGTCAAGTAAGATAATGGGACAGAACAGCTAACATAATATATTGAAGCTGGTATGACAAAAATACAAATATTGGGAATTAACAGACTATTCAAGTAGTGGGGAAGGAATGGAGACTGTGTATGGGAAGAATAAAAATTAGATCCCTACTATATACTATGTATTTAGAGCCCTAAATTTGAAAAGCTAAACTTTAAAATTATTAGTGGAATTATCAAAGAATACCCTTAATATATCTGTTTTTTTTTTTCCAAGGTAAAGGAGAATTCCTTAAATAAGACCTAAAAGCACAAAATGTAATAGGAAATATTTCACTGTGTAATTGAGTTCATTAGCATTAAAATTCTCTATTAAGCTAGGTTCAAAAAAAATTAAAGACAAACCATAGATTCTGACAAAATATTTGTAATGATTAAATCACAAATGAAAAGCTTATGGAAATCTCTTGACTGGGCAAAGACTGCAAACCACAAACCACAGAAGAAAAAACCCGAGTCTCATGCTGTACTATGACAGGACAGCTAATCTCACTACTCATCACTTACAGATTAAAACAGCAATGATATACCATTTCATTTATATTAAGTTGGTGAATTTTTTGATTTGATAAAGCTAAGTGTTGTTAAGGTGGGGAAATAGGACACAGAACTGGTAGGAACTTAAATTAGAATAACTATTTTGGAGGGCAATTTGGCAATTACTGGATTTGCAAAAACGTACAATATCAGTGATTTATTTAATTTCAGGAATCTTTCTCTCCATATAATTCCCTTTCTGTCTCTTTGCTGTCTCTTTGTCTGTCTCTGTCTTTTTGTCTCTCCCTGTCTATACACATACTTACATATGAATTCTGGTTTATGTTCACAAGAAAACTTATGGAGAATAATGTACCACTTTTTTCATAGTAAAATAAATTACAAGCAATATATAGGTAATAGGACAATGGAGAGATAAGCTGTGGTTTAGTCATATAGTTGAAAACTATTGAAGGAGTTAAATAAACTAGATGTACAAGTTTCATGGAAATTTTAAAATAATAATAACAATAATAGTAAAATAGTGCAACTTACAGAACGATGGAAATTGTAGATTATAATAAAGTTATGATTAAAATAAATAACCTTTATATTGACTATAGATATATGCATGTCTTAGTGCTTTGAATGAAAGAACAAATTCAAGTAAAGCTTTTCTTTTGGTAAAATGGGACTGGAAGTAGGATGGATGATGGCTTTTCTATATATCTCTAAAATTTTACTCTAAAAAACATGGAGATTTGAAAAAACATGGAAAGATGTTATTTGCTGAATCTGATTAATAGAGTGTCTGCTATATTTCTTAACCATTTTCTCTAAAATATTTTGTAACTGAAATGAAAAATTTCCAATGAAAATTGAGTTTTATTTTATCTGCTTATAAACCTCTATTGTCTTGCCATCTTACAAATGCAATTACTGTTTTGTCCCAAGGTCCTTTTCTGAACCATAGGACACTTTAGCTATGACCTGAGATCCCTAATTTATACTCAGACCTAGTCTCTCTTGTGCATAGTCACCAAATTTGAAAAAGGGGTCCATAATTGCATTGACAGACAGTGTTTGCCATGAGTTTGGATAATATGACCATTTCCTAGGCAGTGCCAGGGATGTATTGTTTGCATTTTTAAATTTTCATTATTTTTTTTTTCTTGATTAAGTGATCAAGGCAAGAGGGGTGCCTGGATGGCCTAGTCAGTTGAGCACCGACTCCTGGTTTCAGCTCAGGTCATGATGTCAGGGTCATGGGATTGAGCACCACAACAGTGGTGAGACTCTCTCTTTCCTTCTCCCTGTGCCCCTCCCCCTGCTTGCACTTGTGCATGGGCTCTCCCTCTCAAATAAATAAATAAATAAAATCTTAAAAAAAAAAGTGATCAGAAGGGGAGACGAACCATGAGAAACTATGAAACAAATTGAGGGTTTCAGAGGGGAGGGGGGATGGGGGCCTGTACTGTATGGTGACTAACATAACATAATTTAAAAAAAAAAGTGATCAAGGCAAGAGACTGTTGATCTAAAAAAATCAGGGTTGTGGAAATTAATGCCAGTTAAGGACCTTGATAGCAACCACTGTCCTTTAGGTTTGGGTATATAACTCCTTCCCCAAGAAACAGGTACCATCCTTTGTAAAATTTAAAAAAAAGTGTCAACCACTGCTATCCTATAATGGCATAGTCACATGTTTCAATTTGCACGTTTCAGTTTGATCTTTTGTACTGATTTCTTTTCAGTCACTTTCTCCTAGTTGTTCTTAATTCATTTGTGCTTCAAATTTCATTAAAATTAATAATGCATCAGGGTGTAAAACTTTCATACTTGGATAATCCTAGAATTTTTAATGGTTTGAATACAATATAATCACATATATACACATATACTCTGGTTATATTAATTTATGGTTATGTTCCTGTAAGAAATATTTACTTATTCAAATTATCCCTAACAAAAATGTCAAAGCAATAACACCTTTCTGAGACCATCAAATGTGAAAGGAAGCAAAAAAATTCTATCTACTTATAAAGCTATTTGTCCACTTAAAATATTTATATGCCATGTGGCAGTTCATTCACTTAAGATGATTCACCTCAGTGAATAATTTAGTGACTTCAGGATTTGTTTACCTTTCTTACATTGCATAAATATAATGAGAGAGAGGAGTAGGATTAAATATGCCATTTTAATTTAGTTTACTGGCTTTCAGTGGACATTCAACCCTCTAAAACAAATATTTATACCCTTCCAGGGATAGCAGTCTTTAAAATGTTTTACTTTATAGGAAGTACTTAAAAATGTGTCTGTAATGTGGCCAATTATATCATCTACTTTTTAAATATTCAGAATATTAAAATGTATTTTACCTAACTCCTTTTAGATTTTAATTTGGAAAACATCAATTTTCTTTTGTTTTTATTCTTTATATTTAAGATAATGATATGACATAGACAGATTGTGACATTTTGCCAGTGGGAAAGCTGAGGTTCTTAGGTGAATATTCAGACTCCAGACTCTTTAAGTCATTATAACATATCTTTCCCCTCATTCCTAACTTCAGGTGGTGATAGATTAATTTAATTTAGTTTCTAGACCTGGCAGGGAGATAGCATGGAGACACGTACCATAAGTTACTCACCCTGTAGAGATAACAAATGGCTCATTAAGTAGAGCATATTTAATTATGGAATCATAGAGTGGAAGAGATTTTTGAGGGCTTCTAGTTTAACCTTTCTTCCAATCCAAGAACTTTTGTCAACATGCCAGATGGATAGTTATTTAGCTACTGCTTACACATGTGCAGTGTTGAAGATTCCACAGCTTTTAAGGGAAACCTATTTCATTTGGGGTTAGGAGAATGATTAGTAAATTCTTGCTCATATATATCTAACAGATGCTCTTTTAAAATTCAGTCTCTTGGCCCCTGTGGTACAGCGGAGTATCCATTAGTTATTTATTTTACTTGACAATCTTTTGGATGTTTTAGTCTGCTGTAATGCCTCTTTATTCTCCAAATTAAGTCCTAAAAATTGGTTTGTGAAAATAATGTATTTGATTACATAATGATGAAATATAAACAAAAAGAGATAAGCATAGCCAGGAAAAATAAATGTTTGTGAAATCGGTGCAAAAATGGGAAGGACATAAGCAGAAATTATTTGTGCCCTGATGGTTTCTATGGTTCATCTTCAGTTTGGGTCGTGTACTTCCTAGGAATCAAAGTGAAAATAGATGACATGGTCGCTTACATAAAGTTCCCCCATAACTTCCGGAGGTTTTCCATTGATGTAAATTTTGAAAGGATATATTATGTGGTAATTCATATATAGTTCTCAGTGTTTTAATGACCAATGTCCTCAACAGAGTTCTTTCAGCAAAGTATTGTGATTATTCCTATGGCGTTTGTGTCTAGAACCTTCACAGATCTTTGACATATTCAGAGAAAAAACTGGAATGTGTCATTCATTTTCATGTGAATCATGAAATTAGAAAACATGGGTAGTTTATCATTCATGTAATGAAGCTTGTCAGGTGGTCTCATATGTCTCACAAAATAGGCTGCAAGGATGCTGTAATTCCCCAGGATAAGCCATGTCAAGAAATAGACTTGGTCATCTTTGAAAGACTCAATAGGGAGTTATCAGCTACTGAGATGTCTTTCCTTCTCATAGGAGTAGTAATAGGATTCCTGCTGCTTGGCACAGCTTCTGTATCTTCATTAGTGCAGCCCTGAGTTTAGATTGCACTTTGAAAGCCTCAGTGCTTTCCCAGAGATGAAAGTGCTAATTCCAAAAGTTCATTCCAGTGGTATCAAATTAAGAATTATTTTTTTCTCCTTTTATTTTTATACCTACCATGCGTCAAAAAATTAAACTGAAAATTGAATGACTTTTTCTTTTCTATAGCTCAGAAATAATTTTGAAAGTATTTTTAGGGCTAAACTCATCATTTCTTTATCAGTCTATTTATTAGAGTGTGTTTATTCATAACATGACTGATGTTGATGGATAGGTAATGCAATCATTTAATAACAACTTTGCCCGGTGTCACTCATAATGGCTGCAAATAGGCAATTCTGAAGGTAAATTATAATCTTTATAACAATAGTTATTTATTGGGAAACTGTTTTTACACTCTCTCTGATACTCTCTTATCTTGGAAACAGTGAGTGAAAATTATTTGATAGAAAATCCTGTTTGAGGTAAAGAATGCTGGAAATCTCAAAATAGCATTGTATAAAGTAGAACAAAAAAGACAAGTTACTCACCACAGCCAAACATTATTTTAGAATATTAAATAATGAATTATTTTACTACTTTTGTTGTTGAAGAAAATGTCAACAATTAATTCAAAATAACCATATTAGCTAGAAATTCAGTTCAGTCGAGGCTTACAAGAGAACAGTACCATTTTCTTGTCCGGACTTGTATTGGTGGTCTCCAGGAACACAAAAGAAATGGTATGGAAATGTACACGGTTGTGTCAATAGAGACAAATTAGAACATTTAGCCTCCAAAGGAAATTGTTTAGTTTTGAATTATCTGGTTCGTCTCTAATTTTTAGCTGTCTCTTTGGATCAGGTCTTTTCACCTGCCTTTTCTTCAGGCTAAAGAAAATGAATCCTGACTATGTTTCTCAGCATGTCTGCATAAGTAAAGAAATAAGTACCTAGAGACACTTTCTCATGTTTGTAGTGTGTATTATTATGTGTGATATTTAGTTTTGAAAAAGGAAGTATATTCAAGTCCGTCCTATTATAAATTTCAGCTAGTCAAACAATTGTGAAATACTCTGTGGCATAGTGTGAATTATTCATGCTAATGTGAAGTAATAACAGGATGAATTCCGCAGCCATTTGCTGTCGTAGGAGGCCTCACTGAAGCTATTCGAGAAGGAATCTGGAGATCAGAGGTTGGAGAAGAGGGTCAAACACAGTGGGAGTGCTCGTCATTACCAAGTTTCTAGTATAGAGGGGGAAGCAGAGAGAGATAGGCTATGGGCAGGATTCAAAATTCTTTACACGGGCTTCTTCATTTCTAAGATTCCTGTTGCAGAGAGGCTGTGTCCTCAGGAACCAAAGCGAAGCCCCTCAGGTGCTGATGGCTTGGAAGCCTTGAGATGAGACACGAGAGCCTCCTGGTGCAATGCAGACCGACTGAGCGCTAGGAGGTGAAGCAGAGGTAGAAATGTGCGGTTTTTATATTGGGCAGAAATTCAGAGGTTTGGAAATCAGATCTCTAGAGCAGTACATGCATGGGTTGGGGTTTTTGATAGTTAAAAAGGGAAAATGGAATGAATTCACTTTACAATATGTCTTTTAAAAGTTGTATTTACTTCTGGTGTCCTTTGCTTCAAGTAATGAATGCTGTGAACAGGCAGTGAATTAGATGCTTTTAAGAAGAAACACATAGTGCACAGAGCACAATGAGAGCTGTGATAGAGAAGTTCAGATCTGTCTAGTGCTCTCAGTTTATTGGTCCCTCAGGGACTGCCTGGAAGTACCACAGGAAAGATATTTTTAGGCTATAGGCAGTTGAAGTGCTATAGTGAGATCACTTATTAATCTTTAAACAGTACTGTCTGCTATTGTGTATGTGTTTTAGAGCCTAATTTGTCTTACTTTCTCCTGCTACTGTAAGATATAAGGTCACATGCATAAATATGATCAAACAGCACCATAACAAAAGGTGAAGAGAAGCCACTAGAAGTACTAAATCTTTGGTCAATTGCATACCTATAAATTAGACTGAAGTCCACTGTTAAGCTAATAGACTGTGTGTGCGTGTGTGTATCATGCTATACCCTATATTGGAAATATTATTACAGGACAACAGGCCCTTGCGTGATTTGAAAATGATATATGGAAAAGTTGTTAGTTTGACAGTGGACAAAGAGCAAATTTTCTTTGGTTTAATTTTTTTTCCTGGTTCATTAAAATTCCATCATGGAAGAAATGTAGGTTTTGAGTGGCATTTGAATATCAATGCTATAATATTGTGTTATCTAGATATTTTTCTCTATTATACAGGAGAAAAACAAAGCTGTTGGAACTCAAGATTAATTGCATAGGATACTTGAATTAGTGCTCTGGGTACACTCGTGTGTGTGTGTGTGTGTGTGTGTATTTGTATGAGTAATTTTTGTATCTAGTATGAGGAAACATTATGGAATGCGTTTCTAACTTTCTTATATATCTCTTTTCTTGCCAGTGACATGGGGGAACTTCTAGGAAGCAGTCTGAGAGAGAGGTTTTTAGATTTCAAGAGTTGCCTAGCAGGTGACTCTGTATATGGGAAGTGAAGAACTTTCTGGAGGAATCTAAAAGTAAAATGCTGCTGCCTTATTTAATAGGAATAACTCAGATATTAAGGAATTTCCCACGAAGCAAGAATGTGCTGTTCATATTTGCATTCTGTCATCATTTGTTTGCAGTTATTTATTTAGATATCTGTTTGGTGTTAAGTTTTGCAGTGTATAGGATGTGATAGCCCATGAGATGCGAAGTCCAAAGAAACCCAAGTGTATTTATATTATTCTACTAAGTATTTTCATTCAGAGTTGGGATTATGCCATCAGTCAGATCTATAGAAAATGAATGCTCAAATATAAGTATTCATACCCAAGCCGATCATTATATTATACTATAGGAAATCACACGAAGTGAAGTGAAGGTACCAATATATGACATTACTAACTTTGTTTCGGTTTCTTGGGAAATTAGCAAACTTCACCATAGCCTGTAAATGGGAACACCACCTGATTTTATGAACTATATTGCTACATATTTTCCAGCATGAAAAAAAGAGCAGTATGCATGCATTTCTTTTCTTAATATCTGGAAATGCCATACGATTCATACTTCATCATCTTAAATATCTTTAAAGAGAAAAGCAGAAAATTTATGGTTGTGTGGAAAACTGCTATTATCTATCTCCTGCTGCTGCTGAGCCTGTTCCTTCTGTATCCGGTAGAGAACAGCGTTGGCTATTTGGCCACCAAATCACACGGTGGCTCTGGTGCACTGTGGAACCATAGATAACAATTGCAGAGACCTGAGGAAAAGATGAAAACAGAAATGTGCGCTTTATACTGAATTTGTGAATCTTAGGAGTGTATGGTTGCTATCTGTAACTGATTATCAGATTTTAATAATATTCGATTGTCCAGAGAAGTTGCACAGCTCATGGAAATAATGCTGTATGAATAACTGTTTCAGTTAATGATGCATTTGTTGTCTCCATTAGTGCAAGTTTGTGTGGTGGGTTTGGTTTTATTTAATGAAAAGAGAAAAAAAAGAATGGAGCTTGCCTTATGGTTGCAACAAATGCCTTAAAAACTAGTATCTGATTACTTATTTCCTAAATTTTGGCAGTCTTATTGATCACTTATATACCACCTAACTCTAATATCCTTTACCAATTAAAGAATGTAATTGTTTCTATCACATGATAAATTACACATGCATTCCTATTATAGCATGTTTTTAAAAAACGTTTTCTTATATATTGCTTTATTTGTTCACAATCTGTGGTTTTTTATGCTCTGAACTGATAAACTTTACACATATTAAACATGTACTGTTTACTTCACGGCTAAAAGTTTTTTAGCAGAAAGCCCATTTTTAGCTCCTTAGAGACATCATGCCATATGCTACTTTCTGCAGTGTAACGATGTGATGCACCTTCATGATGAAGTCTGGACTTCTTCCAAAGAAGCAAAGTGATATAATCCTTCTGGTGAACTGTGAAATTCTCCCCTTGCACAGTGTCTTACCCAGCAGAAAATGAGCATTCTTCATGGATAGGTTCCGTTAGGGGTCTAAGGGAAAGCGCTATATCAGGGGGCTTCAATTCAATGCCAATTTCAGTGGCAGGTTAATTGCTAGTTCCAAAACGTTTCTGTACCTTTTTGGGGGATGTGTGGATAAACTTTTCAGCCACATGCCCCAAAGCAATTCATATGTTCCATTCTGTTGTTTTCAGTGTTGACGTGCTTTATTGGCTTCTATAAATTCTCCCTGAGGGGTTAGTGCTATTGGCAGCAGCATCTTTTTAATTATACAGAAATCAGGGCAGGTGACGTGCTTGTAGTCACTATGGTTTTCATTGTTTAGCTTTGTATTCATGGAAAAACCCATGAATGTGAGAAATACTAGCTCTTTAAGAAAAAGACATGTAATATGTCTTACACGTTTATATTTATAAGGCCGTTTCATGTGGGATAGTAATTTGAATAAATGTTTCCTGTAAAAATTTTTTACATGGGGTTGAGAATTATACTATACTGCTTATCAATATGTTGCATATGTTGTAGAAATAATAGGACACTGGTGTCTGATTTCAATAAACCAAGCACTAATAATGTAAAACTAAAAGGAGTCACACACCTCTCACAGCACAGGAGGCAGAGTATTGCTAATGTCACTGTGACCCATGGAAACAGTGTTGCAGAGAATCCTTATTAGTTCCCTGGACACTGGTGTTTTCAGAAAACAAATGTAGTAATCTTCCTTGGAAATGTTTTCTTTGAAACTTCCATCACAGAGTTGATTGGTAACTAAGAAATGTGGGGTCTAGGGGTAGCTCAGAGCTTTCTAAAGATTCTGAGTCTTTTGGTAAGACTGTTGGCCATGGAAATAGGAGATTGCTGAGACCTCTGAGTGTTTTACATATTAAGGGATGAATAAATGTATTTATTTTTTATTCTCACTTCTGTTTTTTTTTTTTTTTTTGGTGACAACTCAGTTTCATAATCTCTGTCTTTACCTCATTTATTCAGCTAGTATGGTTCAGTTTGAAAGATAGTCTTTCTTCTCTTCCTCATTACCGACTCCTTCAAATACAGTTTTTTTGCTTGCTTTTGTCTTGACATTGTTCTTTCCTGGGTTAATGGTTGGGAATATTCAAGCACCCCAGAGGTAGGTAGAACTGGTACTGAACTGAACTGCCACACTTAATTGTAGGCAATACTTAATGTCAGGCTACTTATTTACATTTTTGGTGCCTCAGTGTTCTTATATTTTAAATAGGATGCTAGTGATATCACAGAGTTGTTGTAAAGATTAAACACAATAATTCTATGGCAATAATATGCCTGACACTAACTATTTCCTAAGCAGTTATTTTTATTATTGCTGTTTAACAGCAAGTCTGGTGGACATTTTCAACTGACACTGTTATTACTTAATCCTTTTTGAAAATCTTTTCCTTGCCATTTCTGATGTCACACAAACTTTTCAAACTACATGCTGCTCCAGGGATCACATGCTCTCTCTCTCTCTCCTTTTTTTTTTTTTGCTTCAGCTTATATGACTCTTTCATATGGCTCCTCCACCCCAAAATGCCCTCCCCAATGATCTGCTGAGTAAATAGTGCAGAGCTAAGCATTGGCTTTCTCTGGAGTCTTCCCAGGACTTCTGTGGAAGATTAGGTATTTGCCCTTCCTTCAACTACCCCTATTATGATGCATAAATCAGAGATGGGTAACTGTTGGCATGTTTGTCTCCTGTACTCCTTAGTGAAGTCTTTGTTTCTTGAGATTCAGTGTGCAATGAGTATACAGAGATTGTGCTTATAGGTGCATGACATTAGTTGAACAAGTATGTGAACAAGTGTTCTCTCTGAGAACTTCTCTGGCTCCCCACGTAATTCCATCTGCAAATATAGAAAATCTTTCAAGTTTTGGCTTTTAGTCTTTTACTCCTTCTATGTACTCCATTCTTGGTCACACCTATCATTTCCAAAGCTTCAGATGACACACAAGTGGATGAGTCCCTGTCATTCTGGCCCTCGAATCTTTTTACATCTGTCTGCTAGATATTTCAACAGTAATAACACCATCTCAAGCTTTGCTTTCCTACTCCAAATTTGTCCCCTTTCCTGACTGCTACCATCCAATGAAACATTTTTTCCTATAGCAACACTTTTCTTCCTCTCACCTATTATTGAAGATTATAAATCAAATAATTACATTATGCTGTGCTTGTGTAGAGCTCCATTCCTTATAAAGCTCTTTAGTAAATGTTATTTCCCTGTACTCTTTAAAAACCCTCAGGTAACATTATTTTTCCAGAACTATTAAAGAAACTATGTTTTCTGGTTTTACAAAACTTTCCTAAGTCTATATAATTTATAATAATAGCAAAAGCTACCATTTATTCTGTGCCCACTTTTACTTTCCACATATTATTTAATCTTTACAACAATGCTATAAGGCTGTTATTTTTCACAGAAGAGGCACCTGAATTTAAGAGGTTTAAAGAACTTTAAATAGCCTGTTAACAGAACTTTCTTCACATTAATTCTTCCTCCCACTCAGTCTTGCTTGATAAACAGTTGCCTGAATCATTTCCCTATCATGCTGCCAGGATGGCATCATTCACCTCGTGATATCCTTTTAGTGAGTATTCACTGCTTGCTATTGCTGCCTGAAGATAGGGGAGATTTCGTACCCTGTCATGTAAGGTCCAAGGTAGAGTTGTCCTGAATAACATTTCAAAGCTTATGCCACATTTTCCTATGCTCTGCAATACATTATGTCTAACATTAGTTCTCCACATCCCCAAACTTTTCAACATGAATTTTTACTTGTACTAGTAACTGTCTAAAAAACATTTCCTGATATCCTCCTGTCAGCTTGTAGACCTACCTCTGATATACTCTTCACCAAAGAATCGTTAACCCATCAAACAGATTTGATCACTTCCTCCATTGAATTTTCATGATATTTGCATTTTATAAAGATGCTTTGGCAGACCCCATCTTATCTTTTAGTCTTAACTTTGTGCTTGTCTTATCCTGAAGCTATTCTCTGAATGTTTCAGTTTTTAGTACAAGATCCTATATATTGTTGCCTAAATTAAATTATATTATGCTAGCCTCTGTTCTAGAAATGACTGAGTTCAGTAAAAATAACTTAAAAATATATTCACTTAAAAAATAAAATCTAGGACTTTGGAGTATATATTACTGAAGGTAATCTCAATTATGGGTGTTGAAGTGGGAGGAATAGCAATAATACAGCCAAGTTCCTACTGGAGTTTAGGCACTGGATCTAATCAGGAAGGGAGAAGGAAAGAGAAGAGAATATAAAGCAGTTTTAGAGATGGAAAAGACTGAAAGCAGGACCTCTTCTCCTCTCTTTTACCATGTATATGATCTGATGCGAGGTATACACAGCACCCACCTGCTGACAGCCACACCAAGATTTTCTCAATATTTTACAACCAGAGAACACCACCTGCACATCATAAAGCACACTCACATTCTCAGAGGATTTATGAAATCCGTGCAGTTTCTGTCTTTGTCATTGAAAAATTTAAAATACCCAAAGGCTATGGTGTCTTTTTAAGAAATATGGGCAGTTTTACTTTCTGATCCCTAATGTTAATATTAATGCAATATCTAGCATTAATCTACTATATATGGTCACATCAAGTGAAACATCATATGAACAATTGACATGTTCACGTTTATTTTTCTTTTTATAGTCAGAGAATAGTGTGTGTGTGTGTGTGTGTATGAGAGAGAGAGAAACTGTACTATCTAATGAATCACCTTCCTTCACAATAGATATAACAAAAAACACAAATAAGATCAAATTGAAGTGGCATTATTACTTCACTTTTTTTTTTTGTTAAAAGGAATGTAGGGTCCTCTCATGTTGAGTCAGCGTTGTTGTTGTTGTTTTTTTTTTCCAGTTTGAATTTATTACAAGATCCAACCACAGTGATTTTCACAAAATAGCAAATAGCTTAGGGGAGACAATATAGTAGAAAATAGTTTTGCTATTTATCTCTCCACTCCTACCCCCAAAGCAGAATTGGCATAGGAAACTGGTCCAAATTTATACATTTTGCTGTATCATACATCCTGTATGAGTGGTGTTTCTCATAGCCTGAAGGGTAAGTCTTGGTAGAATATACAGTTCATTGAATTTTGTGGTTAATATTGAAAAGCAGTATATGTCAACTAAGCAGGACTGGAATTAGGGTAAGGAACGCAAGACACCAAGGGCACAAAATTTAAGGAGGCAGTTGCTCTTAGCTGTGGACAAATGAAGACAAAGGAATATGATATGTAGAAGTAGAGATGCAGGGCTTTTGCTTCACATATAGGCAATCAGTGCTTTAGTGGAGGAACATTCCCTAAGTGAGCTTAGAGGGCACAGCACAGGGGTGTATTTTAGTGCTTTTTGCATGGGTGATGGAAATGGCCTATGTATATAATATATAATATATATGTATAATATATATACATATATGTACATATGTATAATATATATACATATGCATATGTGTATAATATAAATAATATATATATGTGTGTGTATGTGTATATATATATATATATATATATATATATATATATATATATATATATATATATATATATATATATATATATATATATATATATATATATATATATATATATATATATATAAATGCTGAAATGAGCTCCTTGCAATGTGTAGGGCAATCTTTCTTTGTAGCAAAGGTTGAGATATCCTTTCCTTGGCGATTTTACATTATTCATTATTATTATTTACATTATTCAGAGTTGTCTGTACAAAGATAAACATTCTCATAGTGTATATGTAAACAAATGGGTATCTCAGAAATTTTAGCTAATTATACAGAAAAGGAGCTTGGGTATTTTAATCTTATATGTTTGAAACAAACTGAAGTAAGAGGGGAATCATATTTTGTCCTTCCAAGGAGAAGGTAGCCAAGCACCTAAGTCTAGGGTTTCTCCCTTATTCCACTCTGAAGACCCGTTCTTTTATAGAGATGTACATGTGTTGCCCTTTCCATTTTAGATTCTCTATTTTGTGAGCTCGTGCCCATGTAATTATCCACACTTTCCCCGAGGCATCACCTGATAATTCAGATTATTGAGGATGCAATTAATAATAATTATCCTCATCTTCATTAGTTTCTAGACCAGTAGAAAACTAAAGACATATGGAAAACACATGGTAAATCTGGTTTGGAGAATAACATTCCAGCTCAAAGGCAAAAGGAGCCTTCCTAATGCTCCTCCCACCCTAAATCTAGGGACCTGGATCTGCAAAGTTGATGCTTGGCCAGGAAACCAATGGAAGGGAGCATACCCTGCCTGATGGACCATTAAGTAATAGACTGGGAAGGATCTGGATTTACCAGAAGCAGGAGTGGGTAGGAGAATGTGCTTTACTTGTGGGCCACTAACTGAAAGCAAGAGAGAGGAAAAGAAGGAAGGAGTGAGAAATCTGGGCCACGCAGGATCACTTTCCTTTATTTCAAAATCATCTATTAATTCTAATGTCATAGAAAGGAGTGATTAAGAAGTGGAGAACAGGGGAGGGGTTCATGTCAAAATGGTGGTTTACCACATAGTACCTCATAAGTGTTTATGCAGTGACTTTAATTTTGCTTTTGGAAATTTAATAATTCCTTTAGTTCCAACTTTAAAAAAAACAGTGAGAATTTGTCATTGTAGAGAAAATTTCAGTTACCTTTTCTTTAGGATAAAATTGATATGTTGGTTGTTGAATGTTATATTCGGTTGTATACAGAATTAAACTCTCCATATTAAGGTCTTTGATTTAAGTTATTTTCTTTAGCAAAAAGGCCATTTGTCAAGAAACGTTCTTTTGAACCCTTGAATTGGTGCCGTCAAGTTAAAATCCCTGATGCTGTTTTGTGCTGTTTGAATTGGTATGTAAAAAGAAAGCTATTATTAACCTGGAACTCTTTTTCTCAACTGGAATTCTGCCTGAGGTCTGACAGGCTTTATTTTAAACCCTACTTCTTATGTGAGGAGTTTACACGCAAGCTCTGAGACTTTGAAAGCTAACCATCATTGTGTGTGCATGAAATTTTGAGTCTTTTCTACATCTGTTATCTGTTTGAAAATTCTGACCTGAAGGCACAAAACGTTTGAATTCAGACCATATGGAACATCTGGAAATTTCTCATTTCCATTTGGTGGGCCATAACTAAAACCCCATCTCTTTCCTAGTTCGTTACTTCACTCACTAATGATTAGTGCTACAGCAAGTCTGATTCAATTCCCCTTTCTGGCTCAATAGTTTTCTATGCCTTTTATTTCCTGCTGTCTTGAACTCTGCTTCACTTGCTCCCCTCCATCTCATTTACTGTAATGATAAGCCACCCTCCACAACTTATTTTGGTTCAATTAAGTATGCAAGAAGGCCAGATACTAACAACACTTTGTCCTTCAAATTAAATTATCTTGTCATGAGCACACCTTATACCAAAGAGTTATTTGTGATATTTTCATTCATAAGTCTCATGTTTATGTAAAGAGCTATGAAAAACTCTGTTTGAATATAAATATATTCATGTATTACTTTCTAATTTGATACAGATTCAACTATTTTACACGTTACATTAGTTTTTCTCTCATGTATTTAAAGATGACAATGAGGATAAGTTACCTTTACAGCATTTTAATATTTTATACAGCTCATTAGTTTTAGGAAGAGGTTCAGAGAAAGAGATGTTATTGCACATGCAGCAAACAGCTTCTTTTGGATCTTAGTCTTTGTATTATTTTATTTATTTATTTATTTATTTATTTATTTATTTATTACTGTGCTTCCCTTTCAATGTTTTCCTCAGCAAAGCTTTTCTACTTCCAACCAAGCTTTCATGAAGTCTACTCACTTCCTTTCAGTAAATATGTGATAAGGTTTTAGAAAGCAAGTAATGACTTTGGGGGTAAGAACCAGCCATGGAAATAGGGCAGGAAGGTTGAAGAAAATAATGAGAGTTTTATAAATTAGGAAATGAGATTTTTTTCCTTCTCTTTTCCCTTACAGATGACCTGCGAACTTTTGATATGAGTGGCACATGTAGAAATATGTTTTTATACTCTGTAAATCTGCATTGATGTTAAAAAATGCAATAGAATATTTCCTTGATGATGGTATAGGGGCTTGAGGGCATAACTAAGCATACTCTTCTCCCCTCTTAGCTATGAACCAACTGGGGACTGGACACAGGAAACAGGAATAAAAATATAGGTATTATGACTGCTAAATCTAATTTCTAGAATTCAGCTTAGAGCAGAGTTCTCTTTTTCCTCCCCATGAACCTTGGAACCCATACTTGGTGAGAAGCCCGTGGAGCCAAGGCTTCCCTCACATGCCACTGGCAAGGATCAGAGAGCACAAGGGAGACCATGTATGAGCTGTCACTCTCAGTACCTTAGTTCTATTCAGTAGGAAAACACTGACCAACAGATGGCAGCCCGTCTCCAGTCTCAACAGTCAGGTGACCCCACTTGCTCTCTATGGCAGTAGGCATAGGAGAAAGGGCAAGAACGTCTCCAATATTTTGGAGAGGGTTAATGGCTCTAAAATATGAGTGGGTAAAAAATAGGGGTAGGAAATGCATTGTTCTTCTTACTAATGACATCTCTGTTAAAAATAAATAGGCACTCTTTTCATCTTTACAATTATGTATGGAAGTTAAGTTTCTAAACTTAAAATGCAATTTTATGACCCAGATACTTTAACATTTTTAGGTGTTATGAACTTATAGTTGTTACTAATTCACCAAACAACCAAATATTTTAAAAAATATTAACCAAGAGAGAGTTTTAAACTTAAAAATAGTCATCAATTGGGGGATCAGAGCAGAGAAATGATAACAGAGAGTAAGAAGTCTAGGAGCAGAGATATAAATGGAAAAAAAAACATTAAAAAAAGAGACAAATACTCTGAGAAAAGGGCAGAAAAAAGAAAGATAAAAAGCAACACAGTTTTTTTAAATTGAATTTTTTAAATTTAATTTTTAGAGCACCTTTAGGTCCACAGCAAAACTGAGCAGAAGATTTTCCAATAACCCCTGCCTCTGTGTATGCACAGCTTCTCCCACTATTAACATCCCACACCAGAGTGGTACATTTGTCAAAGTCAATGAACCTACACTGACATATCACCCAAAGTCTATAGTTTACATTAGAATTCATTCCCGGCGTTGTACATTCTATGGGTTTGAACAAATGTGTAGTGACTTGTGTCCACCATTATAGTGTCATACAGAATAACTTCACTGCCCTAAACATTTTTGGTGCTCCACTGACTCTTCCTTCTCTCTCTGTTAATCCATGACAATCAGTCATTCTTTTACTATGTCTATAAATTTGCCTTTTCTAAACTGTCATACAATGAGAATCATGGAATATGTAGCCTTTTCAGATTGGTTTCTTTCACTTATTAATAAGCATTTAAGATTCTTCCATGTCTTTTCATGGCTTAATAGCTCATTTCTTCTTAGCATTGAATGATATTCCACTGTCTGAATGTACCACAGTTTATTCATTCACTTACTGAAGGACATACTGGTTGCTTCCAAGGTTTTGCAATTCTGAATAAAGTTGCTATAAATGTCTGTGTGCAGGTTACTCTGTGAACATAAATTTTCAGCTCTTTTGGGCAAATATCAAGAAATGTGATTGCTCAATTGTATGGTAAGAGTGTGTAGTTTTGTAAGAAAATGCCAAACTGTCTTCTAAAGTGGCTATACCATTTTACATTCACACTGACAATGACTAAGAGTTCCGTTGCCCCACATCCTTGTCAGCATTTGATGTAGTCAGTGTTCTGAATTTTGGCCATTGTAATAGGTGTGTACTGGTATCTTGTTTTAATTTGCCTTTCCCTGATGAGAAATGATATGGAAGATTTTTTCTTATGATTATTTTCCATCTGTACATCTTCTTTGGTGAATCACCTGTTCAGATCTTTGACTCATTTTTAATCGAGTTGTTTGTTTCCTTTTGTTAAGTTTTTAGAGGTTTTTATATGTTTTGAATAACAATCCATTATCAGTTATGTCTTTTGAAAATATTTACTCCCAGTCTGCAGTTTGTCTTCTCATTCTCTTGACAAAGTCTTTTGCCCAGCAGAAGTTTTTAATTTTAACGAAGTCCAGCTTATCGATTATTTCTTTCATGGGTCATACCTTTGAGGTCATATTTAAGAAGTCGTCACCACACCTGTGGTCATGTAGCTTTTCTCCTTGTTATCTTCCAGAAGGTTTTTAGTTTTGTATTTTACATTTAGGCCTATGAGTCATTTTGAGTTAATTTCTGTGCATAGATTCATTTTTTTTTTTGCATGCAGATGTCTAGCTATTACAAAACTGTTTGTTTAAGAGACTGTCTCTGATCCTTTGTATTACCTTTGTTTCTTTGTCAAAGATAAGTTGATTATATTTATGGAAGTCTATTTCTGAGTTCTCTATTCTTTTCCATTGATCTACTTGTTTATTCTTTTACCAATACCCCATTGTCTTCATTACTATAGCTTTATAGAAAGTCTTAAAGTTGGGTAGCATTTGTCCTCCAAATTTGTTCTTCAATATTGTGTTGTCGACATTCTAGGTCTTTTGCCTCTACATCCAGAGTTTAGATTAATTTTGTAAATATCCACAAAATAACTTGCTGGGATTTTGATGAGACTTGCATTGAATCTATAGATCAAGTTGGAGTGAACTGATAATCTTGACAATATTGAGTCTACTCAATATTGAGTCATCCATGAACATGAAATGTCTATTTATTATTTGATTTCCTTCATCATAGTTTTATAGTTTTCCTCATTAGATTGTGTACATATTTTGATAGATTTATACTTAAGTATAAATCCCTAAGTATTTTATTATTTTGGGAGTTAATGTAAATGGTACTGTTTTTTTAGGTTTTGAATTCCATCTGTTCATTGCTGGTATATAGGAAAGCAGTTGACCATTGTATATTAACTAAATACCCTCGACCTTGCCATGATCTCTTGTTAGTTCCAGGCTTATTTCATGTTGTTTTTTTTTTTAAATCTCATCAGAATTTCAAAAGACTATAATGGAATGTATGGTAACACCAGGCTACTGGAATTTGAGAAAGAAATATAAGCAGCTTAGATGAGAATCATGAAGATAAATAAGAGCGTTCACATGGGCAAAGAAAAGCTCTATTCATCTATCTATCATCTATCTATCTATCATCTTTTCAGATGTCAAATGTGCACCTAGGAATGTAGAATTTAGCATACCAAAAATAAATATCTTCTGCATAGAGCCCCTTACTATTGACTAAGTGTCAACAAAGAAACACTTCTACTTCAAAAATAGTGATATATTGCCAGATTAGTTGAAGAATAAGCATCAGTGTAAGCATATCTTGAATTACCATGTATTTCCAGCTACTTCTACTCAAGGTGAGGTAGTCTTGAAAAATCCACACTGATTTGAAGTCCTGGATCAAACTTTAACCTAAGGTCACACTATGTGACATTGTGAAAGATATTTACCTCTTTGTGCCATAATTTCACCCAATTTAAAAGATGCAATTTACTAGACCATTTCACAGATTTCTTTCCACTCTTGAATGCTATGACTGTAGTTGGAGATAGAGGACCCAATCCAATGTATATTCTGGGCAACCCCAATTTTGATGCTTTTTGTTTTTAACAGTAGAAAATCAACTCATATATTTATATAATTTAATAAACACCTGCTACCTGGCTTTTTTTCTGGTGTCAGGTTATCAGGGAAGATATAATAATTAATTTATGTCATCCTAGTATAAAGAATGTTTCTAGGATTATCAAGAATGCCAGAATTATAATGTGTGTGCATGTTCTCTTCCAGTAATACCAGATCTTTTTTATTAGTTTGTTAGTAACTGTCCATAGAGTCACATACTTTTGCTTTCCAATACATCATTAAAAAGTTTGGAAATATATTTGAAAATCTTTATTGAGCATAGTATGTGTTATATACCAAGCACAAGGGAGAGTAAAGGAAGGAGGTCAGTAAAAATATAAATAACACGTGTTTCTCAGTCCTAAAGGGTTTTTAGTTTGGTAGAGGAAGGCACATAAAAAATATATGTGAATGACTGTGGGAATTGCATGAGATGCCTTAATTAAAGCTGATTTGGGATATATCTGATCTCATGTTTCCAAAGTGGTACACTTGGGACCCCATGTGATTTAATCACCCTTGCTTGTGGTTAAGGGCATGCCTTTGAATCAGATGGGTTTAGGTTCTGCAGTACTATTTATTAGCTGTTTTACCTTGGGCAAGTTACTTATTGCTCTAATGTTCACCCTCCCCATTTGAAAAACGGGAATAATAGTAGTATATGTTTTTAAGTATTAATATAAAAATAAGATAATACTCAGTATTTAGTATAGTGTTAGCACATATGTGGTCAATGTATTTTAGAAATCACTTATAAATAATTATTACTATGTTGATAAATCTCATTGTAGTGAATAATGAATGCCAGAAAAATACCTCTGACTCTAGAAATGGAAAAACAGTTCAAATACCAGGGATCTTTTCTCCTTTCTATTTTTAAAAATTTTTATTTTTTTAAAGACTTTAATTGAGACAGAGAGAAAAAAAGCATGAGTGGGGGAGAGGAGCAGAGAGAGAGTGGGAGAAGCAGACTCCCCATTGAGCAGGGAGCCTGACGTGGGGCTCAATTCCAGGACCTTGGGATCATGACCTGAGCCAAAAGCAGATGCTTAACTGACTGAGCCAGCCAGACACCCCTTCCTTTGTCTTTGATTCTTTGGTTTATATAACCATAAATTATCAAAAACAGTAATATTAATTGACAAAGAAGGGTTATAGACTGAGAAGTTAAATATCTTTTTAATTTATTATTTTTTTTAATTTTAAGTCGCCTCCACACCCAATATGGGGCTTGAATTCATGACCCTGACATCAAGGGTCACATACTTTAATGACTGAGCCAGCCAGGCACCCCAAGAAGTTAAACATTCTAACTTATTTTGTTCAAATGGCCTTATGTAGTCTAAGGTCTAATTTTAGTAGGAGAAATGAAATCATCTACTACAGAACACTATCCCTTTCACTACTAAATGATTTGTAAGTTGCCTTGCCAGGGGATCCTGGAATTGTATACTGATGCCTTTCTTTTTGCCTTTACATTAAGCTTGTGTAGACTAGAACTTAATTGCCTGGTTAAGAATAGAATATGCTAATTACTGATTCTGCTACAGACATTTAAAAACTCTTATCAACAATCTATAAAACAGATACTTCTCTAAAATTTTTATTTGCTTACTAAAAATTTAAATAAAACAGTTTATTTATTTTGCTATATAGCATTAAAGTGATGTAATAAGTAATTATTTATTGAATTTAACTGTAATCTTTGGCTTTTGTTATTGATTCAATTAACCGCTTACTCTTAACCATGAAGAAGTTCTACAGCATACAGCAACAATTGTAATGTACTCTAGCTATTTCTCACATTTTAATATGCATCTATTGATTTTGCTACTTAACCATTGTAAACACTAACAGTTTTCATCATTTAGAAGTTATAGCACCCTAGTCTGATAGTTAAATCTCAGGGAGGGTTGCTTCATTTGGGTGAGAAGCTTTTTATGCCAACATAAAAAGCATCATGACTTACTTTTACTTAAGGCTATTGGAGTTATGATAGATTAGGGAAACAGCATGAGATTATAAAGCACGTTGTGTATTCATGTATTCCTCATTTATACTCATTCAGGAGTAGAAAGTATTATCTGTCATTACAAGTTATTTTGAGTCTTTGAGTATATTATTAGTTTCAAATTTTCCATGATTACATCTTAGATATACAACAGGGAGAATATAATGATACTATTAAATGCACACTCTCTTTTCTAGTATCTGTCACTTAATGAAAAGCAAAAGCTTTTAAATCATTGCACTTAGCCTGAAGTGTAATGAAATGAAGTGTTCTCACTCCAACAGAAAGAATAATCAAAATCTATTAGACAATTAACATCTTTGGTTTTTGCTCCACTCCATACTCCATCATTATGACACCCATATCTTTATCCCTAAGTGGACTTGCAGCAGAAGCTGGGTCGAGGAGGCTGGTGAACTCTTGCTGGATTTTTTCACAGATCATGAACTGTAGAAGGTTTTGGGTGCAGTTTTATTGTCTGTATCGTATAGTTTTATCATCTTGCCTACTCTTCCTTAGAAGACTAACAACAGTACCTTGGAGCGTGCAGTGTTTGTTTGTGTAGACATGCTGGATCTAGTTCCTGAGGACATCTCTGTGTAGCAGGCTCTTGCACAGGTCTGGAGGAGGAATGATCATTCTGAATTAGAAGGATGTATTTTAAAACAGAGTGAAGTAGAGATTTGTCATTCTGTGGTTTGTATGGTAGGAGTAGAAGACCTGCATCAAAGGCACATGAATATATGCTTTTTCAACTAAATATGTCTTCATTTATCAATGAATGAAAAAAAAACTTCAAATTTTTGCATATGACAAATTTTTTTGTTAAAGAAGAAAATCTGAGAGTTAAGGTACTTAAGTGAATCTAAATAAGTGACATAAAATTAATTAAAGCAAAATAGTTTTTTAAAATCTAGATGTCAAGATGTTTGTTTGTTTTGCTTAAATCCTTCATATACCTGCCTTGTGTTTTTTTTTTTTTATTTTAATGTTTTTTTATTGTATTACGTTAGTCACCATACAGTACATCCCTGGTTTTTGATGTAAAGTTCCATGATTCATTAGTTGCATATAACACCCAGTGCACCATGCAATACGTGCCCTCCTTACTTCCCATCACCAGTCTATCCCATTCCCCCACCCCCCTCCCCTCTGAAGCCCTCAGTTTGTTTTCAGAGTCCATAGTCTCTCATGCTTCATTCCCCCTTCTGATTACCCCCCCTTTCTTTATCCCTTTCTTCCCCTACCGATCTTATTTTTGTTGTTATGGTTTCTCTGACTATGTTAATAAATATTCAAAGTGAATGGTTTTATTCCTTTGTTAAGAAATACTGAAAATGAATGTATAATTTGAGGAATAAAACTTGAAATGATAAGAAACCAATTTTAAAACTGTTTAATAATTGTATCTACATGTGCCTAATTGCATTGTACAGACTGAATAAAGATTAGGTGAATGAATAAATATAAATACAAGACATGATTATAAGAATGACTATTAATCCTCTTATATTTTTTCAATTGTAGATGACATTTGTGTTGATTTACTTTGTGTATAATAAAATACTTCTCCTTGTTTTCAATTTTTATCTCTTGTACTACTTTAGAGATTTGTTGTTGGGTAGATCATGTATATTTACTCTACAAAATAAACATATCAGTTAGGTTGTACTATTTAATTGTAAGGTATTTTCTTTTTCAGATGCAGGGTGTATTTCTAAGAGACAAAAAGGAGAAATATTTGCCTTACACTTAAATTGTTTTGTCTTATTTTTATTGCATGACTGTTTGTAGAAAAATAGCTCAGTCATATTGATTTCTGATCACCTGTCTCAGGAAATGAAAGTAATGTTAAGTCTCTTTATTTCCTACTCTCTTCCCTCTTGAGTGATTATGGTTGAGAATCAATTTTTCTAATGGAAGGCTGCTTAATTTAATAGTTATTGAATATATCTGGGGAGACCAATTTCACAATTGCAAAAAGTGAAATGGGATCTTACTTGTCAGATTTGGAATTAAAACAATAAAGGTAGCCAGATAATCACACATGTTTTAGGAGACCTGGGAGTAAGGATGGATTTCCTGAAAATCATTGACTGGTGAATTATTGTAGGCATAATGCTGTTGAAGCCACAGTGGAGGCATCTTGGTGACTGCTTCTTTATATATTTTTATATCCTCTGTGTGTGTGTGTGTGTGTGTGTGTGTGTGTGTGTTCTGTTTTGTTTTTCCTTTAGATATAAACATATCTAAGGACTTTTCCTGTTGTTGCTATTGAATTCCAGAAACGACATCTGGCACATGTCCTTCCAAATTTATATCTGATTGTATATATTGTATTCTCAATACCTAAAAATGGAATTGACTCACTATAGATATTCAATTTGAATTTGAATTTTTAAAATGAATGAGGAATTAATGAATAAATAAAAGGGATAACAGGTGAAAATCCATGCTAATTATGAACTACAGGTAGGGAAGTCTTCTCAGAAGAGGTAACACACAAGCAGGGTAAAATAAAGTGAAGCAGAGAGCTGTATGGGTATGTTGTAGACAAGTGTCTTTAGGCAGGAGGGACAGCAAAATCCTTTAGTCTCTAAGCAAAGACTTAATGGGGTGCTTGAGAAACAGCAAGGAGACAAAGAGAAAAGACAAACATGACTGAAGGTGATATGGAAGATGTGGTCAGGGCCCAGGTGTTAGGGGCCCTGGAAGACTTTTAGTAAAAATCTTTGGGTCTTACTCTGGGTGAAATGAGAGACCATTAGAATGTGTTTAGCAGAGCAGTGACGTGGTTATTTTCTATTCTAGAGGAGCACTCTGGATGCTGTATGGATAATCAATGTAGAGGGTGCAAGAGGGAACGTGGGGCTGCCAGTCCAGAATCGCAGTAGTCAAGATCAAAGAGGATGACAGCTTGGGCAGGAGATGAGATGCTAGGCAATGCATTTGGTGTAAAAAGAATTTGCTGACATGTGTGAAAGAAAGACAGGAATCAAAGAGGACTACAGGTCTGGGGCCTAAGCAAAAAGAGAATGATAATGTCATATCCAAAGTTAGGGATCCCTGACGTATGAGCAAGGGGTCAATAGAGGCTGCAGAATCAAGAGTTCTAGTGACATTTTAAGTTTGAATGGATTTATTAAGTTTGGAGAGGTTGTAGGCAGGTAGAGAAGATATATGGTCTGGTCCAGTGGAGATCGTGATTGCATGAGAGTCATTAGAAGAAATAGATAAGATCAGCAGAAGAATTGATGTACATAGAGAAGAGCTCAGAGGACTTGGGTTTGGGGTGGTGTAAATCCGGGTGTGTCAACTATACTCAAAAAAAGCCGTATCCTCCCCCAAATTAGTACTCTCTTTGTGTTTTTAACAATGAGCTGTCAAACTTTATTAATTTTAAATACTTCTTAAATTGTAACTGGACATATATAAGTATATATTCAATCTGGCAGTATTTCTAGTTCTTTTTTTTTTTTTTTCAAAGAAAATGCTCTCTATGGCTTTTTGAGAAATATAAAGTTGACTGTCTTACTACCAGTGTTTTGGGGAGGGGGGCTGAGAGGGAAAGGCAGGTAGGAATTTCTTCTTTCTGTATCTTGACTTTAACTCCATGCTTTGAGTTTGGTATCTTTGCCCCACCCTCTTGTTCAGATACACACACATATGAACATGCTTACACATACTCACACTCACACACACACCCACACACACACCCACCCTCTTCTTACTGTCCAAACTCTGGTCTTCTGAGTACATATCTCTATCTCAACCTCTGTCTTTATCTCTCTCATCTCTATCTATCTTTATGTAAGTGTCCCTATTGATCCGCATTTTTACTACTATTTATTAAGAATACATATGTAATATGAAATAAATAGATTAAATCATATTAATACAAACATATTGAATATATTAATATATTTGATTTTGGTCAATTGGAAGGGTGAGATTGAATCTCATTGTAGATTTAGTATACACTTCTCTGAATTGAAATAAGATGTGAATATTTTCATATGCCTACTAACTTTTTTTTTTTAAGTTTTAGGTAGTTAACATACAGTGCAGTATTGGTTTCTGGAGTAGAATTCAGTGATTGATCACTTACATATGACACCCAGTGCTCATCATAACAAGTGCTCTCCTTAATACCCATCACCCATCTAACCCATGCCCCACCCACCTCCCTCCATCAACCCTCAGCTTGCTCTCTATCTTTAAGAGTCTCTCTCTCTCTCTCACTCTCTCTTTTTAAGATTTTATTTATTTGAGAGAGAGAGACAGAGCATGAGCGGGAGGTGAGGGGCAGAGGGAGAGGGAGAAGCAGACTCCCCACTGAGCAGGGAGCCTGATGCAGGACTTGATCCCAGGACCCTGGGATCATGAGCCAAAGGCAGACACTTAACCAACTGAGCCACCAAAGCACCCTCTTTAAGAGTGTCTTATGGCTTTTTCCCTCTCTCCTTTTTTTCATTTCCCCTTCCCATATATTCACCTATTTTATTTCTTAAATTCCACATATGAGTGAAATCATATATTTGTCTTTCTCTGACTGACTTATTTCACTTAGCATAATATACTCTAGCTCCATCCACGTCATTGCAAATGGCAAGATTTCAATTTTTTTTGATGCCTGAGTTATATTCCATTGTGTGTGGGTGTGTGTATATCTATATCATATGTATATATATGCAATCTCTTCTTTATCCATTTATTGGTCAAGGACATTTGGGCTCTCTCCATAGTTTGATAATGCTGCTATAAACATTGGGGTGCATATCCTTTTAAATCTTTATTTTTGTATCCTTTGGGTAAATACCTAACAGTTCAGTTGCTGGATTGTAGGGTAGTTCTATTTTTAACTTTTTGAGGAACCTCCATACTGTTCTCCAGAGTGGCTGCACTGATTTGCATTTCCACCAGCAGTGCAAGAGGGTTCCCCTTTCTCTGCATCCTCGCCAACACCTGTTGTTTCTTGTATTGTTAATTTTAGCCATTCTGACAAGTGTGAGGTGGTATCTCATCATGATTTTGATTTGTATTTACCTGATGATGAGTGATGTTGAGCATCTTTTCATATGTCTGTTAGCCACCTGGGTGTCTTCTTTGGAAAAGTGTCTGTTCATGTCTTCTGTCCTTTGCTTATCAGGGTTATTTGTTTTTTGGGTGTTGAGTTGATAGGTTCTTTGTAGATTTTGGATATTACCCCGTTATCAGATATCGCATTTGCAAATATCATCTCCCATTCCACAGGCTGCCTTTTAGTTTTGTTGTTTCCTTTGCTGTACAGAAGCTTTTTATCTTGATGAAGTCCCAATAGTTCATTTTTGCTTTTGTTTCCCTTGCCTGTGGTGACATGTCTAGTAAGAAGTTGCCACAGTCAAGGTCAAAGAGGTTTCTGCCTGTGTTCTCTTCTAAGATTTTGATGGTTTTCTGTCTCACATTTAGGTTTCATCCATCTTGAATTTATTTTTTGTGTATGGTGTAAGAAACTGGTCCAGTTTCATTCTACTGCATATTGGTGTCCAGTTTTGCCAACACCATTTGTTGAAGAGATCATCTTTTTCCCATTGCATATTCTTTCCTGATTTGTCAAAGATTAGTTGACCATATATTTGTGGGTCAATTTCTGGGTTCTCTGTTCCATTGATCAGTGTGTCTGTTTTTGTGCCAGTATCATACTGTCTTGATGATTACAGCTTTGTAATAGAGCTTGAAATCTGGAATTGTGATGCCTCCAGTTTTGTTTTCTTTTTCAGAATTGCTTTGTCTATTCAAGGTCTTCTGTGGTTCCATACAAATTTTAAGATTGTTTGTTCTAGCTCTGTGAAAAATGCTTGTGGTATTTTGATAGGAATTGAATTATGTGTAGATTGCTTTGGGTAGTATAGACATTTTAACAATGTTCTTCCAATCCATGAGCATGGAATGATTGTCCATTTCTTTGTGTCCTCTTCAGTTTCTTTCATAAGTATTCTAGTTTTCAGAGTAGAGATCTTTTACTTCTTTAGTTAGGTTTATTCCCAGGTATCTTATTGTTTTTGGTACAATTGCAAATGGGATCGATTCCTTGATTTCTTTTTCTGCTGCTTCATTATTGGTGTATAGAAATGCAACAGATTTCTGCACATTTATTTTATATCCTGCTACTTTGCTGAATTCATATATGAGTTCTAGCAATTTTGGGTGGAGTCTTTCGGTTTTTCTACATAGAGTATCATGTCGTCTGCAAATAGTGAAAGTTTGACTTCTTCCTTGCCAATTGGATGCCTTTTATTTCTTTTTGTTGTCTGATTGCTGAGGCTAAAACTTCCAGTACTATGTTAAATAGTAATGGTGTGAGTGTACATCCTTGTCTTTTTCCTGACCATAGGGGGAAGGCTCTGTTTTTTCCCATTGAGGATGATATTAGTTGTGGGTCTCTCGTATATGGCCTTTATGATGTTGAAGTATACAGCCCAGGACTTTTATTTATTGGGAGATTTTTGATTACTGATTCAATTTCTCCTGGTTATGGGCCAGTTCAAGTTTTCTATTTCTTCCTGTTTCAGTTTTGGTGGTTTGTAAGTTTCTGGGAATTTGTCCATTTCTTCCAGGTTGCCCAGTTTATTGGCATATAATTTTTCATAATATTCTTTTATAATGTGGTATTGATTGTGATCTCTCCTCTTTTGTTTGTGAAATTATCTGTTTGGGTTATTTCTCTTTTCTTTTTGATAAGCATGTCTAGGGGGTTTATCAATTTTATTAGTTCTTTTGAAGAACCAGCTCTTAGTCTCGTTAATCTGTTCTGTTTTGTTGTTGTTGTTTATTTCTATATCATTTATTTCTGCTCTAATCTTTATTATTTCCCTTCTTCTGCTGTCTTTAGGCTTTATTTTCTGTTCCTTTTCTAGCTCCTTTAGGTGTAAGGCTAGGTTGTATATTTGAAAATTTTCTTGCTTCTTGAGATAGGCCTGTATTGCAGTATCCTTCCCTCTTAGGACTGCCTTTGCTGCATCCCAAAGGTTTTGGACTGTTATGCTTTCATTTTCATTTGCTTCCATGTATTTTTTTTTAAATTTTTCTCTAATTTCCTGGTTAACACATTTATTCTTTAGTAGGATTTTCTTTAACCTTCATGTATTTGAGGTCTTTCCAATTTTTCTCTAGTGGTTGGCTTCAAGTTTCATAGCATTATGGTTTGAAAATATGTATGGTATGATCTTGATCTTTTTGTACTTGTTGAGGGCTGATTTCTGACCTAGTATGTGATCTATTCTGGAGAATGCTCCATGTGCACTTGAGACTCGAGTGTGTATTCAGGTGCATTAGGATGAAATATTCTGAATATATCTGTTAAGTCCATCTGGCCCAGTGTATCATTCAAAACCATTGTTTCCTTGTTGATTTTCTGCTTAGATGTTCTGTCCATTGCTTTAAAGTGGGGTGTTAAAGTCCCCTACTATTATTGCATTATCATCAGTGAATTTAATGTTTATTATTAATTGATTTATATATTTGGTTGTTCCCAAGTTGGGAGCATAAATATTTATAGTTGTTAGATCTTGATGGATAGACTTCTTAATTTTGATATAATGCCCTTCTTCATCTCTTGTTACAGTCTTTGACTTAAAATCTAGTTTGTCTGATATAGGTATAGCTACTCTGACTTTCTTTTGACATCCGTTAGCATGATCGATGGTTCTCCATCCCTTCACTTTCAATCTGGCAGTGTCTTTAGGTCTAAAATGTGTCTCTTGTGGGCAGCATATAGATCGATCTTGTTTTTTTTTTTAATCCATTCTGTTACCCTGTGTCTTCTTATTGGAGTATTGAGTCCATTTACATTCTAAGTGATTATTGAAAGATGTGAATTTAGTGTCGTTGTGTTACTGTAGAGTTGTTTCTGGTGATATTCCCTGATCCTTTCTAGTCTTTATTGATTTTGGTCTTTTTTCTTCACTCAAAGAGTCCCCTTAAAATTTCTTGCAGGGCTGGTTTAGTGGTAATGAATTCCTTTAGTTTTTGTTTGTCTGGGAAACTTTTTATATTTCCTATTCTGAATGGTAGCCATGCTGGATGAAGAATTCTTGGCTGCATATTTCTTCCCATTCAGTGCATAGAATATTTCCTTCCACTCCTTTCTGGCCTGCCAAGTCTCTATGGACAGATCCAGTGTGAACCTGATCTGTCTTCCCTTGTAGGTTAAGGAGCTTTTCTCCCTTGCTGCTTTTAAAATTCTTTCCTTGTCTGTGTATTTTGTGTATTTGACTGATATGCCTTGGTGATGGCCAGCTTTTGTTTAATGTAATGGGAGTTCTCTGTGTTTTGTGGATTTTGATGTCTGTGTCCTTCCCCAGATTAGGGAAGTTTTCAGCTATAATTTGTTTGAATAAACCTTCTGCCCCTTTATCTCTCTCTTCATCTTCTGTGACTCCTATAAAACAAACGTTATTTTTAATAAGTTGCTGAGTTCCCTAAGTCTACTTCCATGGTCCATTACCTTTTTTTCCCTCTTCTTTTCAGCCTCATTATTTTCCATAATTTTATCTTCCATATCACTGATTCACTCCTCTGCTTCATCCATCCTCTTTTTTATGGCCTTCATTTGTGTTTGCATCTCAGTTATAGCATTTTTAATTTCACCCTGACTAGATTTTAGCTCTTTTATCTCTGCAGTAAGGGATTCTCTAGTGTCTTCTATGCTTTTTTCAAGCCCAGCTGGTATACTTATAATCATTGTTTTAAATTCTAGTTCTTACTTACATCTGTATTGATTAAATCCCTGGCCATGAGTTCTACCCCATGTTCTTTCTTTTGGGGTGAATTCCTCCATCTTGTCATTTTGTCCAGAAAAGAAGAAAGAGAAAAAAGAAAACCACAACAAAAAAGCCAAAACCAAAAAAAAAAGCAGAACAACGAAAAAGAAAAAAACAAAAACAAAAAACCAAAAAACTAAAAAGAAGAGAAAAGAAAAGAAAAAAAAAAACAAAAACAAACTCCTGGGTCCTGGGTGTATTTTGGTCTGCTTGTTAAAAGCTCTAGATTCCTCCTTTCTACCCATCAACTGTATGGTGACTAACATAATATAATAAAAAATCATTAAAAAATAAATAAAAAAAATAAAAGCTCTAGATTCCAGGATAAAAATAATTAATTAATTAATTAATTAATTAAAATAAAGAAATATATAAAATAAAATTAAAAAATAATAAGAAACTTAAAAAAGGAATTGGAAAATATAAGAAAATGAAAAATACTTATAACAAAAACAAAAAAAGAGTAAAAATAAAAAGGAAGCTAGATCCTATTTCCCATAGACCTGAAGCCTTGCAGCACTCTATGATAAATAAACTTAGTTTTGGCTAGTTGTTTGTGCTGGTCTTCTGGGGGAGGGGCCTGCTGTGGTGATTCTCAGGCTGACTTGTTTCAGTAGAAGTGTGCCTCCAGGGCATAGGGTGTAGGTAGGGGGGGCTTGGTTATGTGGCTCTGGCCTCCACTAGGTGGCGCTGTTCTCCCTGAAGTCTTTCAGCATGGGATGGGCAGGATGAAAATGGCTGAGCCCTGCTTTCTAGTCTTGCTTCGGAAAATTCCTGCCCCCTACTCTTCAGTGAGCCCTCACAATCAATTACCCCTCCTGTGTCCCTGGTTTTCTTTGAACTCTACATTTATCCTGCCCATGTCCAAGACTTTTTGTCTTGGGTGTGTGACCAAGTTTCAAAACTCCAGATTTCAGGGATGCCCTTGGCATGGACCCACACAGTTCCTCCTGGGGAGGGTCTTGCCAAGCTTGCTGGTCTGTCCCAGGAAAGCGGACACACTACTGAATTAGGGTTTGCAGTTTTGGGCAGAAAGCCAGCACCAAGACCCACTGCTCTCCACCCACTGCTTTCCTTCTTGGCTCCTATGCCTGGGAACAGCACAGCACCTTGATGCCACCTGTTTACCTGCAACCCAGGGGATCCTCAGACCTCCCTCTCACTCCTGGGATTCTGTCCCTCTTTGCCACCTGAGCACCTTTAAGCCAGGCATGTCCCCCAGGGTAAAAGACTTCCAAAAGTTCAGATTTTACACTCCGAGGCTTCTGATACTTTGCGGTAGCCTCCATAAGTAGGGATCCCTCCCTGCTGCCGCATCCACAGCTGTATCTCCCCCAAGTGAACCTTCTGAAAGGTGGTCACTTTTCTACTTGTAGACTTGTAGTTTTTGTTCTCTCAGATCTCTGAGTGATTTCTTGGGTGTTTAGTATGATTTGATAACTCTTCAGCCGTGTCCAGGGGAGGGGACAAACTCAGGGTCCTCCTTCTCCTCCTCTATCTTAACTCCTTCTCACTACTAACCTGTTGTTTTCCCTTTTCTATCAAATTTTTGTTAAGTCTTTTGGATTTTTTATTGATTGATTCATAGGAGTTCTTTGTATATTCTAGATACTAGTCTTTACGCAGTTATATGGGTTGCAGAATCTCCTAGCTTATCTTTTCAATCATGAGATGGTATCTTCTGATAAACAGATATTTCTAAATTTAATGCAATTGATTTTGTTAATTTATTCTCCTTAACGATTTGTCACTTTTGAATCCTACTTAAGATTCTTTTCATATCTGATGATCATTTAAGCTATTTTACATTTTCTTTAAACTTTTATAGTGCTGGCTTCTATACATAAGACCTTAATCAATCCAGAATTGATACTTTTGTGTAGTGTAAGTCAACTGTATCATACTTAAGTTTCTATATGTATGGAATTAAGTTCTCTATTCTGGTCCATCTGTCTATTTGTCCGTGTGCCAGTGTGCCAGTATCTTAGTTATTATTTATATATTCATGTTGCTTTAATATCTTACAGAACAAATCCTCTGCCTGATTTATCTTTAGGGCCAACTTGGCTGTTGTAATTTTTTTCTTTTCTAAGCTTTTTGCTTGTTCACATACAGAAACATGCAGAAATCTTACTGTACAACTGTATATAAAGTAAATATACCATTGTAACCAGTAACCAGAACTCAGATAGAGAAATAGAATACTGCTAGCATCTTAGAACTCCCAGTTGCAAACCCCAATGTGAAACCACTATCTTGGCTTCCATTCCAGTTTAAGTTTGCCTATTTTTGACCTTTATATACACTTACTTCTCGACTTCACTTAGCTGTACCTCAGGTTTTATTAGGTAGTATTCTCATTATGTTGTTCTATGGATTTTATAATTTTCTTTACAATTTTTTGTTTAACCCACAGGTTATTTAGAATTGTGAGGTGTTTTATATATATATTACAAAAACATTACATATTTTGTCACATTTTTATTATTAACCAGCAAATTTTTTGTTTTTATATATTAAATGTCCAGATTATGGCCAGTTTTCACAAATGTTCCATAGGTACATGAAAAGTTTATGTACCATTGTCTTAATTGATGTTTATTTGTCCTCCTTTGTCTGTAATTCTTTTTCTTTCCTTTTTAGCACTTACTTGATTTCTTTTTATTTTAATGGTATTTTGATTTGAGTACTTCAATTTATATTTTACCTTTACTAATTTCGAAGTTATAAACTGTGTTTATGTGTTGTTTGTGATTGTAGTAGCCCCAAGCTTTATCTCCTAGTTTCAATGCTCCTGAGGTCAATTAAATCCCAGGCTCTAAACTAGATTTAGAAGATATCTTGAGGGAAAATATCTGCTTGCATGTTCTCTTGTCTCTTTGTAATCTTGCTTCTTTATCTGTTCTGTCCTTGGTCTTTCTTATCCATGTTTTGAGAAGATATTTTAAAATTTAACACTACATTTGTATATATTTTTTAGCGGAGAATATTTTCATTACATTTTTACAAGTTGCTGGAAATGGGAAATTAATTCTTTTTTAAAAAAATAAATTTTCTAGCAAATTGGGGACATACTAAAAAATAGATATATGGACTCAGCCACTCTGAGCCATTCATCTAACTGGCTATAATTTTTTCTGTCTCCTGAATGGTTCTCAGATAATGCTCAATAGTATGCCTACTTCAACCTTTGTAGAATTATATGAGGTATTGGGATCCTTGAGTTCAGTATTTCTGAGATCGTATTCATATTTCAAGGCAGGCAGCAGGGCAGAGTGGCAGAAATAAAACAACAACAACAAACCCCATGGGCTTTATTTTCTGATGGCCCTGAATTCACGTGATATTTCCTTCCTAGTTATGTGACTTTCTGCAGAATACTTCTTTGGGCTTCAGGTTCTGCTTCAGAAAATAAGGATCCTAGTATTCAAGTAAACTGTTGTAGTAAAGATTAATTAAGATAATATATATCTGGTAATGTGTTTCTTTTGTACCTTCCGATCCACTCCTTACACTTCTCCACTCTCCTATCTGCTCTAGGAGCCCTACCTTTATGGTCTATAACCAACAGACTACTCCAGAGAAGATGTAGTATGTAAATAACCTGGCATACTGACTTAAATATTTGTTGAATAAAGAAAGAATGAGCTTCCTATTACCATAGCTATTATCACTGAAATTAAATAGCTATATTAAATTAAGCTCCAATGATAATAATAGCATCTACTGATATTGTTGTGCCATGTTCCAAGATCTATGGTAATTATTTGTCATGCATGATAATAACAATCAGCAAACTATGGTCTACAATCCACATCTTGTCTGTTGCCTGTCTTTGTAAATAAAGTATTGTTGAAACACAGTTACCTCTATTCTTTTGTATACTTTCTGTAGCTGCTTTCATGCTACAAAAGCAACATTGAGGAGCTGAGACCAAGACCGTATGACCCACACAGAAGAAAATATTTACTAACTGGCCCTTTGTGGGCAATGTTTGCTAAACTAAGCTTTATAACATTTAATCTTCATAATGATTCCATGAAATAAATATAATCTGTATGCCCATTCACACTTGAGGAAGCTGAGATTGGAAATGTTAATTAGCTTGTACAAGCTATTGCAGAATAGATACAAAACCTTTTTAATTGATTTAAGAGAATCAGTTATACATTTGTCCGATCTCCTCAGATGTTTTCAATAAACTTTATACTTCAATACACCAAACTCTACATAGAAAAAAAAAAAGGCCTATTAATTTGGGCATTGTGGATAAAAAAAGGAAAAGAGAAAAATGGCACCAATAGCTATTACTCTTTCGCTTCCTTCCTTGGTCCTGGAAAAGTGTTCCTTACAATCAGGGCATCGCTTCAGAAACGTGGTGGTAGTTAGTAGGATGACTTGGCTACTTTCAGGCCTCTATTTTGGACCACTTTACTCGATCCTATAGGCATTCTTGAGGGTCTCAGTTGGGTCTCAAAGCATCGTCTAAAGGACAGTATGTTCTCCAGGAATCCCAGCCAGGACTGCAGTTCATACTGTTCTCTCCTGTGTTCCTAATCCTGAGATGTTGGTTCTTTGCAAGTAGCAAACTACTTTACCTTCCTCGTGCTTCTTGTTGGATAATCAGAGACAATTAAGACATTTCCTTTGCACCAAGGCCCCAAATTTGGAGGTTTAGCTCATACCAGAGAGATTTAAATCTCTGCTATTAACAACAGACTTCTTCTTCATCTCTGATACATATTCATTATACATGTATATATATACACCACTACCAGAACTGAGCTTTATTGTATTTTGTTGACTGGCACTCATTGTAATAACAAGTCTAATGTATTATCTAATTAAAATTCAAGCAGTGATGATCCCAAGTGCTCTTTAAATTAGTAACCAAGCTTATTGTAGAAAAATTTAGAACAAGGGAAATGTATCTTTAATACCCTGGAAAAATAAATTGATAAAACCATGATAAGTTCAACTGAAGAACAGTTTTTAATTTGAACTAATAACAATTTGACAATTGTCAAAAGCCTTTTATAAACTAAATGATGGCCATTAGGGTCTGTTTTCTGGTTTGCCTCTCTCTTTTTATTTTTCCCCTATGTTCCATCTGTTTTGTTTCTTCAGTTCCACATATGAGTGAAATCATATGGATTTGTCTCTCTCTGACTTATTTCACTTAGCATAATACTTTCTAGCTCTATCCATGTCATTGCAAATGGCAAGATTTCATTCTTTTTTACGGCTGAATGATATTCCCTTGTGTATGTGCAGATGTATATATGTATATACACATACCACAGCTTCTTTATTCATTCATCAATAGATGGACACTTGAGCTGTTTCCATAATTTAGCTATTGTAGGTAATGCTGCTATAAACATTGGGGTGCATGTATCATTTTGAGTTAGTATTTCTGTATTCTTTGGGTAAATAGTAATGCAATTGCTGGGTTGTAGGGTAGCTCTATTTTTAACTTTTTGAGGAACCTCCACACTGTTTTCCAGAATGGCTGCACCAGTTTGTATTCCCACAGTGCAAGAAGGTTCCCCTTTCCCTGCATACTTGACAACACCTGTTTCTTGTGTTGCTATTTTAGCTATTCTGCTTGGTGTAAGGTGCTATCTCATTGTAGCTTTGATTTGCCTTTTCCTGATGAGGAGTGATGTTGAGCATCTTTTCATGTGTTTGTTGGCCATCTGTCTCTCTTCTTTGGAAAAATCTTTATTCATGTCTTCTGCCCATTTCTTAACTGGGTTATTTGTTTTTTGGTTGTTGAGTTTGAAAAGTTCTTCAGATTTCGGATACTAACTAACCTTTGATCAAATATGTTATTTGCAATATCTTTTCCCATTCAGGGGGTTGCCTTTTAGTTTTGTTGATTGTTTCCTTTGCTGTACAGAAGGTTTTTTTTGATGAAGTTCCAATAGTTTATATTTGCTTTTATTTCCCTTGTCTCAGGAGACATATCTAGAAAGAATTTCTATGGCTATGGCTACTGCCTGTGTTCTCCTCTAAGATTTTTATGGTTTCAAGTCTCACATTGAGATCTTTAATCCATTTTGAGTTTATTTCTGTGGATGGTATAAGAAAGTAAGTGGTCCAGTTTCATTTTTTTGTATGTTGCTGTCCAGTTTTCCCAACACCGTTTGTTGAAGAGACTGTCTTTTTCCCATTGGATATTCTTTCCTGCTTTGTCAAAGATTAATTGACCATATAGTAGTGGGTTCATTTCTGGGTCTTCTATTCTGTTTTATTGATCTATGTGTCTATTTTGTGCCAGTACCACACTGTTTTGATTGTACCTTATTTGTTGACACATAAAATAAAATTTTAAATTTGATAATTTTTAAATCAGGTGCTATTTAGTGTAGGGAATAGATTACTGCTCTGTGAACACATTAGTAAATAACTAATTTAATGCACAATTTGTTAAAAATATAATTAAAAACATTAATGTTTCACTGACATTTCTCCTGTGGTTTTTCAGAGATTTTATGCATTGAGATTTTAAAATTTTCTAATATTTTTTCACTTCGATTAAATGAATGTTCAAATTATACATATTATATATAAGTTATGTTCAAAATGTGCAATTCACAAACACACACACACAAGGTGTAGCTGAATAGCTGGATATTTTAATATTTTTACAAATATCCTGTAATCACATGAAAATAAGAGTGGTAATAAACAATGATGGTATATTTCTGGAAATTTATTTAACCAAATATTTTAAAACTAACTTGAATTTTGTTACCCTTGAGTGTCATTAAGATATGCCACCCCATTTTTTTTAATGCAAAAAGATCTGAAGTGAAAATTTTCAAGAATTACATGCAGTTTGAGCACTTACTTATTTTATCAAATAATCTTGTATGTTTTGGGGCACCTGGGTGACTCAGTTGTTTAAGAGGCTGGCTGTTGATCTCAGCTCAGGTCTTGATCTCAAGGTCATGTTTGGGACCTGTATTGGGCTCCATGCTGGGTGTGGAGCCTACATACATACATACATAAATATTGTACGTTTTAGATATTCATTTGTTGTATCATCTTCAAAAATAATTTTTCCACAATGAGACATTCAGTAACACAAGCCTATAGTGCTTACATTTGGCAGAGCATTGTTAGTACAGTTTATCTTCCCTAGTCCCTCACTTATACCTTCTCCTGGTTACATATGTCTCACAATCTGGAAGGAAAAAAAAAGGTAGTACTCTTTACTACTATGCATTTATATTTCATTTTTACCCCTTTTCAATGGATGCTAGAAAATGAGGAAGTTTCTACTCCTTCTTAAATAATTAAATCAATTATCACTTTCTCTGTGAAAAGTTTTTCATCTCACTCAGGCCTAGCTACTTTGCTTTCTGTGATTATATCAAATTTAAAGAATATCACCTAGAGCAATTGTTATTTTGTGTTATAATTATTTGAAAATTACAAGTACTTAATGTAGACACTACTTAATTCCCGTATTTTTGGTAATTATCACAATGCCTGATATATATGTGGTGTTCAATCAATATGTACTAAATAAATGAATAATTATTCAGTGAAAGAAATGGGACTGGAAGTAAAATTAAAATTGATCAGTGGATATAAATGATATTACTAAATGGAGGAATAAACTAGGATATTTCTGGACCTAATACAAATTAATGAAAGATAGCACATCATTCATCATTTATTTAACATTTTTAGAAACAAATGTAACATATTGTTATAAATAATTGTGTATATATTATTATATATCAAATATTTCGTCCCTAGAGTTGTTTCTCAGGACCATCACCTATGTTAAAGTTAAAAAAACAACAAAAAACCTGGAGCATGCATTATATTGTCCACTGTTTAGAGCAAAATGCTTTTAATTCAGCTGTTATTCCTAATTTTAAAAATGTAAAGGGATATATTAACACTGAGTATGTAGGATTTTCTGGAGAAAATATTTGGGAAAGCAAGTGCAATAGTAAAGAAGAAGCAAGAACAAGAGGGAATAGGTAAACATTTTATCTGTCGATTTCATGCAACGTGCATTAAAAACACTTCCATCTGCTTGTGGTTGTAAAAGTCCCCTGGATGCTAGTAAGCTCAGTGTTATTACCTAGTAATACAGTATCACTTGCTTCAGCTAATTAATAATATCTCATATATATTCAAAGCACACTATAGTGTACATACTGAGATTGATTGACATAACAAAGAGGCAAACTTTTAAATATTGGGCATTGAAAATGAGTAAATTAAGTTTAAAAATTCTTAGTTTTTACGATCCTGCAACGTCTGCACCATGTACTACACCCCACACCTTATTTTTTTCCTTTGGATGATAAACTGGAAAGTATTGAGTAAAGTTTTGGTACTGACCAAAATGTCCTTAATGTTCTCCTCAGCTTGACTAAACTTCCGGCAGGCTTCTTCCTGACTGTTGGCCCCTGACCTCCGCACTCTTAGAGCACATACTTTAGAAAACGTGGAATTGTGCATTTTTTTCTGCTTCTTTGAAATGTAAATTTTCTCCCAGCCTCTTGCAAGTTTTAGACCCCAGGAATGTCTTTCTTAGGAATCTGGAAGCTATCCCTCTGAAATGTAATCACCAAAAAAAGATAGGGCCCCTGTCTTCTAGTCTCTATGAGAGGATAGGAGCCTAATTTTTATAACCAATTAACAAAAAGAGACGGCCTAATCATGATGACCAGTCTTTCCTCTAATGTCCTCTAGGACTTTTCCACTAGCTCACCTCAGTGCTTAAACACTCTTTGCCTTTCATTTCAATGGAGTTCAGTCTTTCTCCCCTATTGCAATAACATTGATCCATATTGCAATATTCTTTTTAGTCAGTGTTCTTGAATAAATTTTTCCTTCCCATTTTTAACAAGTGTCCAGTACAATTTCTTTTTTGACAGTATAGATTTGAAAATAAGTTATAAACAACACGTTTTATTCGTATTAACCACCCTAACAATGAGCAACATTCAAAAAAAATTAGTTGATGAAATCATGTTTGATGTGGTTACCTAGCCCAGATTTTCTTTTCTTCTCTTGGGGTGGGCAGTAGAGCCTTGTAATGGTTAATTTTATGTGCCCACCTGACCAGGCCATGAAGTGGCCAGACATGGGGTCAAACATTATTCTGTGTATGTACATCTGTGAGGATGTTTCTGGATGGGATTAGCATTTGAATTGGTAGATTTAGCAGAGCAGATTACCCTCCCTAATGTGGGTGGGCCTCATTCAATGAACGGAAGATTTAAACAGAGCAAAAAGCCTGAGTAAGAAGAAACTTCCGGCCCCACTATTGAGTTGGGACCTTGGTCTTTTCCTGCCTTCAGATTCAGACTGAAATAGCTGCTCTTTATTGGTTTCAAGCCTGCTGGCTCTCTGGCTGGAAATTACATCATCAGTTATCCTGGTGAGTTCTCAGGTCTTCAGACTCTAACTGGGACTATGCCATCAGCTCTTCTGGGTCTTCAGCTTGCTGACTGCAGATGTTGGGGCTTTTTAGCCTCTATATTCATGTAAGCATAAGCTAATTCCTATGAATGAATGAGTGAATGAATGAATGAATATATGCATATATATCTCCTGGTGGTTGTTTCTTTAGAGAACCCTGACTAATACAGCCCCATGGCAAATTGGTCTTTAGGCAGAGCTTCTTGATGGGACAAAGCATCTGGTTATACTACTAGTAACATTAGTAAGGGTTTGTATAAATATTAATCTCTTTTTGCACGTTTCTGTCAGAGAAGAGCTGTGAGTGTCATAACTAGAAAAGTATCCATTGTTTCCCCAAACTCTAGGGGAAGATTGAGTGTAATATGTCAATGATTTTAGGACTTTAGGATAATTTTAAAAGTAGACAGACATGAGTCTATGCTTCCCCTTCCCTCATCCCCTTGTATTGATCAATCTATATCTTTTCCTTTTTCTGTCATGGCATATTTTTCATCCTCTCTCTTTCTCATTGTACAATATCTTGAATCTCTTTCTTTCTTTCTTTCTTTCTTTCTTTCTTTCTTTCTTTCTTTCTTTCTGATACACAATTCTTTTATTTCAAAATATCAAAAAAAATCCCACAAATACAAAACTATCAAACAAGTGTGGAACCACCTCCTTTCATAAGAATTCATGAAAGAGAAGGTCACTAGGTAGGTGCACACTGAACCTGGAACTACACAGACCATTTTTAAGACTCATCTCTAACATTTTTCAGGTGTTTGATTTCTGGAACTTCTTTAAATGTCCTTGAGCAAATGAATTGCTTTATTTATTCAATGTGAAATTTCCACATTTACCTTATAAAATTTCTGTGTCCCACTAAATAGCACATATGTAAGTGTCTTTCTGTAAAGAATAACAAAGTTATATTGTGTTAATTTTCAGGTATAAGAAAACTTTAATTAATTAGTTTTAATCTGCATATTAAAATGCCAAGCTTGTTATGGTGAGGAATTATGTGACCCCCCCATTAGCCTGCATGTTAAGAGAACTGCTCGAGAATGGGTTCTATATGTTATGAAAGGCAAGAGGCTGAAGAGCCAACCCTAGGCAGACAATAGGGACTTTGTACCAAGACTGTTTGAATGCTGAATTTTAATTTGGTTTTCATAGGACCAAGATATATCTATTTTTAACCCAATATCTGTAATGCCAACAATGTGTAACCAGAGAGTCCATAATATCTTTAAAGCATTATAACATGGCTAGAATTTTTATAAAGTAAGATATTCAGTAGTTTTCTTTAGATCCTCTTTGATCTCAAAATGTAACTAAAATGAGAATCAGAATTGTGGAATTTTATTTTCATGAAAATTCTGTCTTCATGTCAGTGTAATTCTACAAACTATGCAGTCTCTATTTTAATGTCTGATAGTTTCAGGAAATTAAAATAATTGAAGACAAAAATAATGTCTTCATATAATTTTCTCATCCTTTAAAAAAAAATTCAAACTATATAGCCAATAGAGGATTCCCTACCTAAATCATACTTGTGTCTATCAAGTAAATGATCAACTGATTTAAAATTAACATAATTAGTTGAAGAGATGAAGCATAGAATATACTACAATGCTCTACTATTCTTTGGGAATTGTTTATTTTTCACTATGTCTAAGAGGATATTTCTTTTACTTTTTTTTCAATGGAGAACAGAAGATTCAAACCCTTTACACCTATGGAGATTTCATAGGACATGGAGTCTACAAGTGTTGATGTGTCCTTTTTACTCTGGAGACAAAGGTAATTATGCCAGTCTAAATCTTGGTGAGTGAAAAGGAAGGTAACAGTAAATATTTACACTACTTATGAAGTGTAATGGGTCACCTCTCAATTTTCCTCATTTGCACGGATAACCAACTGAAAGCAGGTAGAAATTGGAGATCAAGAGTTCAATTAAATTTCCTACTGAATTTTTGTAACAATCCTTTAATAAATGATGGTGATGATATAAAAAGTTAATGCATGTTGCTGAGAAGGTTGCTTGACTCTGGCCCAAATGGTTGCAAAATTCTCCATGACCCACATTTTAGACTGAAAACTTAATGAAAAAGGGAGGATTAATTTAAAAAGTTACATTCATTGTGTTGGTCTTCTTCATATTTCCTACACTAACCTCAGCTGTCGGTTACAAAGCTAGATCTGCCTTTTCCTCATTTTGTCCCAATTGCTCATTTTCTCTATTAAAAAAATAGAAAAATATTTTATGCTCAAAGGAATTTTGGTATTTCTGTCACCTTTGTTCTGAAGACAAAGTTGAAATACTATGCTATTTTAATTAGGCAATGATGGTTGAGACAGAAGACATTACCTGAGAATTAATAGAAGCTAGGAAGTGCTGATGCCTTAGGCTAAGCCAATAGGTACCTATCTCTTAGTAAAACACAGATTTTTAAATCATTGTTGCATTTCTGACATAAGAAAAAACCAAATAATGTGGCCCAAAGATTTTTATTCCTTGTCTTATAAACTTATTTTCCTAAATTATTCTTTTTCGTATCTGCTCTATTCTTTCACTATGACTTTCTACTTTGTTCTTGAATTTAAATAAAATATTTCTGTGCATCTGCTAAAAGAAAGGTACTGTCCTAAACAACATAGGGAATGTAAATATTGTGAGGGCTGTCTTTTTCCTTCAGAGGCACACAGCTCTGTGAGAATTTATTCAGGTAAATGAAACATAAAGCCAACTGATATTACCATTACTCTAGAGTTACAAAATACAAAGGAAGAAAGGTAGCCATACTTTCATTGCATATAGAGGAATCCATTAAGTCCTCTGGTGAAAGAGTTAGAGTAGAAGTAAAATTTTTCCTGGGTCTTGTATATCAGTTAGGATAGTTTTTTGTTTTTTTGTTGTTGTTGTTGTTGTTTTTTTAAATGGGTAACTATAGAGGCTTAGACAAATAAAAGGTTTAATTTTCTTGCATGAGAGTAGTCTAGAAGTGGGTAGTCCAGGGACATTATAGCAACCCAAAACTTTCAAAGGAACCAAAAGCTTTCTTTTTGCTCCATCATCCATAGTAACAACTGCTACATTACAAATATAATACATATTCCAGGTGATAAGAAGGATGGAATGAGAAAATAAAACACTTATGTACTTTCATATTTCTGTCATACTGCCCCACCAAGAGCACAGGTAAATCTAGTATTTTAGTTTTCTAGCCACTGGAGTTGGTAAGAAAAAGAGAAAAAGGGAAAAGGATTGGAATCTGTGCTAAGTAACCCAATTTATATTAACTGTAACAATTCAAATCTTTGACTTTTTACAACCCCTCAGAATTGGAAAGGAAATGGTATTACTTTCTGTCTTTGTCATTTTCACTGCTACAATAAAAATACCATAGACTAGGTGGTTTAAACAAAAAATATTTATTTCTCACAGTCCTGGAAGGTGGGAAATCCAGGATCAAGGTGTTGGAAGACCTGGTGTCTGGTGAGGTGGGGCTCCTGGCTAGTAGACAGCTGCCTTCTTGCTGTGTACTCATTGGCAGGGTTTTGGGGGTTGGGAGAAGAAGGAAGAAAGGGAGGGAGGCAGAAGAGAGAGAGAGGAAGCTCTCTGATGTCTTTAATATAAGAGAACTAATCCCATCATAAGGGTCCCACCCTTATGACCTAATTACCTCCCAAAGGCCCCATCTCCAAATACCATCATACTGGGAATTAGGGTGACAACATATGAATTTGAAGTGGGGTGCAAAGATGCAGTTCACAACATTCTACCCCTGGACACCCAAAATTCATGTCTTTCCTTCATGACAAATACATTTATTTCATCCCAATACCCTCAAATGTCTTAACTCACTCCAGCATCAATTCTAAAATCTAAAGACCAAAGTTTCATCTAAATATCATCTAGATCAGGTGTGGGTGAGACTTGACTAGTCTCATACTAGTCACACTAGTCATCCTGAGGCAAAATTCCTCTCCAGCTGTGTAACTGTGAAATGAATCAAGTTATGTACTTCCAAAATACAGTTGTGAAAGAGGCAAATAGATATTCCCATTACAAAAGGGAGAAATAGGACAGAAGAAAGTGGTGATGGATCCCAAGTTGGCCCTAAACCTAGCAAAGCAAAATCCATTAGACTTTAAGGTTTGAGAATAATCCTCATTGGCTAGATGCTCTACCTTGTAAATCCATTGAGGTGGTGGTTCCTCCTTCTGTAACTATTGGAAAGCATTGCAGCTTCCAGGTCCTGCCAAGTGGTCTCAAAGCTCTGGATGGCTGTTGCCTGGCCTGTTGAAACTGAGGTGATGCCTTTCACCCTTAAAAACTGGGAGAGAGCCCTGGTGATCTCTAAATTCCTGTTGGGGTCATTCTTCCCTTGTCTTGAAGAATAGAGTATGTTCGTGGCCCAGTACCCTAATGGACCAATCCTGTAAAATCCAAGAAATCTGACAGCCTTCCTTCATTTCTCCCATCTCCTTCTGCTTCAGTTCAATCCGGGGTTTTCTTTGGGGGGTAGCTGATTAAGTCTATGGTTCACACTGTACTAATCTTTTTCTTCAGAACAAGCTCCTCATTGTTTTTGTTTTTTGTGGGTTTTTTGTTTTTTTTTTTGGCATTATGGATAGGCTGAGAATTTCCCAAATCTTTAAGCTGTGGTTCCTTTTTGCTTAACAGTTTCTTCTTCAATTCATTTTTCTCTTCTTGAGCATTTTACTATAAGCAGTCAGGAGGAAGTAAGCCAACCCTTCTATACTTTGTTTAGAAATCTCCTCAACGAAATATCCAGTTGCATCTTTCATAAGTTTGAACTTCCACAAAGCATTAGAACAGAAACACAATTCAGCTAAGTTCTTTGCCACTTTCGTAACAAGGGTTGGCTTTTCTCTTTTGTCCATTAAACATGTTCCCCATTTCTATCTGAGATCTCATCAGAGTTGACCTTAATATCCATATTTCAACCAACATTTTGTATGGGAGTATTTATATATTCTTTAGAAAGATGGAAACTTTCTCTACAGTTCTCTCTTTTTTCTTAGCTTTCATCAGACTCACCTCCAAAACTCCTTTCATAGCAATATTGGCTTCTTCTAGCATGAACTTCAAAACTCTTCCAGCCTCTACCCATTACTCGGTTGCAAAGCCACTTCCCATTTTCAGCCATTTGTAAAAGCAGAACCCCACTCCTCAGTGCCAGTTTCTGGCATAGCTGGTATGGCCTGATAAAACAAAAATTTCATAGACTGAATGGTCTAAATAACAAACATTTATTCTTCACAGTTTTGGAGGCTGGGAAATCCAAGATCAAGGTGTCTGGGAAGAACCTGTTTTCTGGCTTGTAGACAACTGCCTCTGTCAGTATCCTCATATGGTGGAGGGAGGAGGGAAGACGGGAGAGAGGAAGAGAGAGAGAAAGAGAGAGAGAGTGCATGAGTGGGGGGAGAGGCAGAAGAAGAGAATCTTTAAGCAGAGTCTCTGCTGAACATGGAACCTGATTCAGGGCTTGATCTCAAGACCCGTGAGGTCATGACCTGAACTGAAATCAAGAGTCAAACACTCAACCCACTAAGCCACCCAGGTACCCCTCTCCTGTCTCTTCTTAGAAGGGCACTAATTCCATTGTGAAGGCTTCATTCTCATAACCTTATTACTGCCCGAAGGCCCCATCTCCACATTCCATCACATTGGGAATTTGGGTTTCAACATGAGTTTGGGGGGATGAGAATATTTAGTCTATACATTTTCTCTATATGTAGAATATATATATATATATATCCCCCCAAAAATAGAAAAATTACTGGAAACACTACATAAAAATTGATGTCGTACTTTTGGGAATCAAGTTCTTATAACTGTATAATATGTCACCTTCTTAGCTTTCCCATACTCTGATCTTACTAAATATTTATACATATAAATATAGAAGGTGATATTCAAAATGTTTAATAACCAGATTGACACATGCACTGATCAATCAGAATCAACACTGACTTTTGCGCTGAAGAAGGTACCAGAAACCCCTGTTTTGCTAGGAATTATGCCCACTGCTACTGAATCCTGGATTGTGGAAGTTCTTCTGGGGTTCCTGCAAAGGGCTGGAATTGGAATGAGGCACTTGGGCAACCTGGGCAGGTTGTAAACTGCAATATACCAGTGCATATCAGCTGAATATTACAGTACTGTTTCTGAATTCTAATTCAGTGATTGATTTGTATATTAATCCTGTACCAACAGCACAATTATTTTTTTATTATAAATGCAAATTTTTAGGAGAAGTTTCAGATTTATAGGAAAATTGAGAGAAAGGTAATAGATTTCCTATTACCTCCTGCCGTTATACATGTATAGCCTCCCCCATTATCAACATCACACAGCAGAATTGTACAATTTTACCAAAAGGAGGAACTACATTGACACATCATGGTCACTCAAAGTCTATAGTTTATCTTAGATCACTCTTGGTGTTTTATATTTTATGGGTTCGTATAATGTATCATGGCATCCATCCATCATTATAATATCATGCAGAGTATTTTCAGTGCCCTATAAATACTCTGTGCTCTGCCTATTAATCTCTCCCTGGCTCATGTCTACCAACCCCTGATCCTTTTATTGTCTCCATAGTTTTGCCTTTTCCAATATGTCATGTATTTGAAATAATAAGTATGTAGCTTTTTCAGATTGTCTTGTTTCACGTAGTAATATGCATTTAAGAATTCTCCACATCTTAAAAAAAAAAAAGAATCATCTATGTCTTTTTTATGGCATGACACCTTTTTTATTTTTAGTGCTGAATAATATTCTGTTGTCTGGATGTACTACAGTTTATTAATCCATTTACCCGCGGAAGGACATATTGGTTGCTTCCAAGTTTTGGCATTTATGAATAAGGCTGCTAAACACTCATGTGCAGAATTTTATGTAGACATAATTTTTCAACTCCTTTGGGTAAATTCCAGGGAACATGATTGTTTGGTCATATGGTAAGAATATGTTTAGTTTTCTAAGAAACCACCAAACTGTCTTTAATAATGGCTGTATGGCCTGCGTGGCTCAGCTGGTTAAGCATCCAACTCATCTTGATCTCAGGTCTTGGTCTCAGGGTCATGAGTTCATGTCCCACATTAGGCTCCACTCTGGGTGTGGACCCTACTTAAAAAAAAGAAAAATGGCTGTATCATTTTGCATTCCCACCAGGAATGAGTGAGAGTTCACGCCGCTTCACATCCTGTCAGCGTTTGGTGCTGTCAGTATTCTGGATTTTGGACATTCTGATAGGAGTGTAATGGTATCTCATGGTTATTTTAATTGGCATTTCTCTGATGGCATATGTTGTGGAGCATCTTTTCATGTGCTTGTTTGCCATCTGTATGTCTTCTTTGATAAGGTGTCTGTTAAAGTCTTTGGACCATTTTAAGTTGGTTTGTTTTCTTATTACTGGATTTTAAGAGGTCTTTGTATATTTGGGGAAAAAGTCCTTTACCAGATGCTGTCTCTTGCAAATATTTTCTCCCAGGTTGTGGCTTGTCTTCTTATTTCTTGACATTGTCTCTCTCAGGGCAGATGTCTTTATTTTAACAAATTCCAGTTTATCAATTATTTCTTTAATGGATTTTATCTTTAGGTTATATCTATAAAGGCATCATCATACCTGAGGTCATCTGAGTTTTCTCTTAGGTTATCATCCATAAGTTTTATAGTCTTGCATTTTACAGTTAGGTCTATGATCTATTTTGAAATAATTTTTATGATGAGGGTAAGGTCTGTGTTTAGTTTCTTTTTCTTTTCCTTCCTTCGTCCTTCCCTCTCTCCCTCCCTCCCTCTGCCTTCTTTCTTTCTTTCTTTCTTTCTTTCTCTTTCTTTCTTTCTTTCTTTCTTTCTTTCTTTCTTTCTTTCTTTCTTTCTTTCTTTCTTTCTTTCTTTCTTTCTTTCTTTCTTTCTTTCTTTCTTTCTTTCTTTCTTTCTTCCTTTTGCCTATGGATGTCACTTATTCCAGAACTATTTAAAGACTGTCTTTGCTCCACTATATTGTATTTGTTCTTTTGTCAAAGATAAGTTGATTATATTGATGAGGGTCTATTTCTGAGTACTTAATTTTGTTCTATGGATCTATTTGTCTATTCTTTCACCAGTACCTCATTGTCTTCATTATAGTAGCTTTATAGAAGCCAGGTAGTATCAGTTCTCTGACTTTGTTTTTCTCTCTCAATATTGTGTTGGGTTTTTCTGAGTCTTTTGCTTCTTCATATATAGCAGTTTATAAATGTCCACAAAATAACTTGCCTAGATTTTTATGGGGTTTACATTAAATCTATAGATCAAGTCAGGAAGAACTGACATCTTGATGATATTAAATCTTCTAATCCATGAATAGTTTTATATATACTCTCTCTCCCTTTCATAAATAAATAAATAAATAAATAAATAAATAAAATATATAAATATATATATAAATATATATATATCTTCACTTATTTTGTTATATTTATATCTAAGTATTTCATTACTTGGGGAGCTAATGTAAATGATCTTATGTTTTTTAATATCAAATTCTACTTGTTTCTTGTTGGTATACAGGAAAGGAATTGGCTTTTAAATGTCAACTAAGTATAAACATGCCTTAGAGATATTGTGGGTTTCATTCAAGACCACTACAATAAAGATAATATCACAATAAAGCAAGTTAAATGTTGTTGGCTTCTTAGTGCATATAAAAGTTATGTTTATACTATACTGTAGTCTATTAAGTGTGCAATATTATTATGCCTAAAAGAACAATGTACATACCTTAAATAAAAAATACTAATTTATTGCTTTAAAAAAATGCTAACCATCACTGAGTTTTCAGTAAGTTGTGTTTTGGTGGTGGAGGGTCTTGCCTAGACAATGATGGTTGTTGACTGACCAAAGTGGTCATTGCCGAAGGCTGTGGTTGCTGTGGGAATCTCTTAAAATAAGACAACAACGAAATTGCTGCATCAGTTGACTCTTCCTTTTATGAGTGACATTTGTGTAGCATGTATGCTGTTTTATAGCATTTTACCCACAGTATAACTTTTTCCAAATTGGAGTCAATCTTCTCAAACCCTGCCACTGCTTTATCAAATAAGTTTATGTCATATTCTAAATCCTTTGTTGTCATTTCCACAATCTCCACAGTATATTCATTAGGGGGAGATTCCAACTCAAGAAACCACTTTCCTTTCTCATCCATAAAAAAGTCCTTATTTGTTCAAGTTTGATCATGAGATTGCAGCAACTCAGTCACATCTCCAGGATCCACTTCTCCTTCTCTTGCTGTTTCCACCATACCTGCTGTTACTTCCTCCATTGAAGTCGTAAAACTCAATGTGTAAAAAATGCAGTATCTGTGAAGTGCAATAAAGTGAAGGGCAATAAAACAAGGTATTCTTGCATACTGTAACCTTGCTATAATCACTTACGAGTTCCAGGAGTTCTTTTGTTTATTCCCGCAGGTTTTCTACATAGATGATTATGTCATCATCAAAATATTTTTTTTAAAAGTTTTATATCTTCCTTTTCAATCTGCATACCTTTATTTCCCTTTTTTGCCTTATCACGTTAGCATGGACCTCCAGCATGTTGTTGAAAAGGAGTGATGGGGGGACATCCTTGACTTGTATCTGATATTAGTGGGGAAGCTTTGAGTTTCTTACTATTAAGTGTGATGTTAGCTGTACTTTTTCTGTAGACATTCTTTATCAAGTTGAAAAAGTTCCTCTCTATTCCAAGTTTAATGAGAGTATTTATCACGAATGAGTGTTGAATTTTGTTAAATTCTTTTTCTGTATCTGTTGATATAGTCATGTGATTTTTCTTTTTTGTAGTCTGTTGATGCGACAGGTTACATTGACTGATATTTGAATGTTGAACCAGTCTGGTTGTGGTGTATAATTACTTTCATGCATTGTTGGATTCAATGTGTTAGTAGTTGAGGATTTTTGCATCTATGTTCAAAAGAGTATCAGTCTACAGTTTTCTTGTAATCTCTTTATCTGCTTTGGTATTAGGGTAATGCTGGCCTCATAGAATGAGTTGGATAGTATTCCTTCTACTTCTATTCCCTGGAAGAGATTGAGGAGGATTGGCATAATTTGTTCCAGTGAATCCATCTAGGTTTGATGATTTCTGCTTTGGAAGGTTATTAATTATTGATTCAATTTCTATAATAGATATAGGCCTATTCATATAGTCTATTCCTTTTTGTGTGAGTTTTAGCAGATTGTGTCTTTCAAAAAATCAGTCCATTTCATCTGGGCTATCTTGTGTCCTCTCTGTTTTTCTTTGTTAGCCTGGCTAGAGGCTTGTAGATTTTATTGAACTTTTCAAAGAACCAGCTTTTGGCTTTGTTGATTTTCTCTATTGATTTATTATTTCAATTTTCAATTATTATTATTATTATTTCAATTTTATTGATCTCTGCTCTAATTATTAGTATTTCTTTGTTCTACTTATTTTGGATTTAATTTGTTCTTCTTTTTCTAGTTTCCTAATGTGGGAACTTAGATTATTACTTTTAGACCTTTCTTCTTTTCAAATATGTGATGTACATTCAATGCTATAAATTTCCCTCAAAGCACTGCTTTCACTGCATTGCACGACTTTTGATAATTTGTGTCTTCATTTTCATTTGGTTCAGAATATTTTTAAATTTCTCTTGAGATTTCTTCTTTGATATTATTTAGAAGTGTGGTATTGAATCTCTTTATTTTAGATTTATCTAGTTATGTTTCTATTATTAATTTCTAGTTCAGTCCACTGTAGTCTGAGAGCAGGTAATGCATAATTTCTAATCTTTTAAATTTATGATGGAATGTTTTGTGACCCAGAATGTGATCTGTCTTAAAAACTGTTCCATGAGAGCTTGAGAAAAATGTGTATTCTGCCATTGTTGGAGTCTATAGATGTCAATTATATCCAGTTGATTGATGGTGTTGTTGAGTTCAACTATGTCCTTACTAAGTCTCAGTCTTCTAGACTTGGCCATTTCTGAGAGAGGGGTGTTGAAATAAACTATGATAGTAAATTCATCTAATTTTTTTGCAGGGTTATAAATTTTTGCCTCATGTAGTCTGACACTCTGTTGTTAGGTGCATTCTTATTAAGAATTGTTTTATCTTCCTGGAGAACTGACTCCTTCACTGTTATGTGTTGCCCTCCCTTATCACTGATGACATTCCTTAGTTTAAATTCTGTGTCTGAAATGAAAATAGCTACTCCTTTCATTTGATTAGTGTTAATTAAGGTATATTTTTCTCCTACTTTTAACCTATATGTGTCTATATATTTATAATGGGTTTCTTATAGACAACATATAGTTTGGTCATGTTTTGTGATCCACCCTGACAATATGTGTATTTTAATTGGTGCATTTATACCATTGATGTACCATGTGATTATTGATAGAGTTGGATTAGTATCTACCATATTCATTACTGTGTTCTATTTGTTGCCCTCATTCTTTGTTCCTATTTTTGTCTTCTCTTTTTGTGCCTTTTGTGATTTTAACTGAACATTTTGTGTGATTCCATTTTTTTTTTTCTCCTTCCTTAATGTTGAGAGTTTATTGCTGCCTTGGCATCCATTTTGTTTGATCAATCTGCCTGCAGTGACTAATTCTAGCCCCTCATGTAAGCACATGCCCTAAATAGAAGCCTACAGAATCACGAGTAATGTTAAATTCCTGATACGACTTCCCCAACAGTCTTTGTGATCAACAGTCTCCCCTGTCTCCCAGAACCTTCCTTTATGTGCTCCTTAGAGAAGAACTTTGTGATTTACTAAAATCTTACTCTGTTGGTTTGAATTCACCAATCTGGACTTAGCCTGAGAACCCTAAAGTAGCCTATGTGCATATCTTAAAAAAGATATTTACCCCAAGACCCATCTCTCCCTCTGTCTTGACCTCTCCATGTGGCCCCTTGAATTTTGTCACGTACACTCTCCAAGATCCATAAGTAATTAAAATCTCTGTTTCAATTTCTTTTGTGGTCTGTTGCTGAACCACAGCTCACCATGTGGAAACCCATGCACCACTCAACAAATGTTAATTTGACAAATTTGTAACACTTAGCATATCAGTTATTCTGCTTTTTCTTTTTTTAAGTGGTTGCTTCAGAGTTTTCAACTTTCATTTAGAACTAATCCAAGTCCCCTTTCAAATTATATTATACCATTTTCCAGGTAATGTGAGTACCTTTTAATAATAAAATAATTCTAATTCCTTTTTCAATTCCCTGTATCATTGCTGTCATTCATTTCACTTATATATGTGTATTGCTATTATTATTTTGAATAAGCTATTAATATAGATTAAGAATAAGGAAAATAAAAGTTTTTATTTTACTTTATTTAGTCCATCTTTGCTGCTTTTCCTTTCTCTGTGTACATGAGAGTTTCTGACCTGTATTATTTTTCTTGTCTCTAAAGAACATCTTTTATTATTTTTTTGAGACAGGTTTATCAGCAGTAAGTTTCTTCAAGTTTTGTTTATATGAAAAAGTGTTAATTTCTTCACTTTTGAAGGATAATTACACAGGGAACAGAATTCTAGGTTGGTGGGTTTTTCTCTCGTAGCATTTTTAGTATTTCATTCCACTCTATTCTTGATACCATGGTTTCTGAGGGAAGTCAGATAAAATTCTTATCTGTCCTTTTATAAGTAAGATGTTTTTTCCTCTAACTTCTGTCAGTATTTTATCTTTTTTTTTCTATAATTTAACAATTATATGCCTAGGTGGGTTGTTATTATTGTTGTTGTTTCACTTATCCTGCTTGGTGTCCACTGAGCTTCCTGGATCTATGGTTTAGTATCTGACATTAATTTGAAGGAATTCTCAATCATTATATTTTCAAATATTTATTTTTTCTCTTTTTTTCTCCTTCTGCCATTTGCATTACACATATGTTCCACCTTTTGTAGTTGTCCCATAGTTTAAACATTCTGTTCTTTTTCTCTTTCTTTTTTTTCAAATCATTGTTCTTTTTGCTTTCCAGTTTTCGAGGATTCTATTGATGTATTTCCTAGCTCAGAGATTTCCTCAGTCTTGTTCAGTTTACTTAATAAGCCCATCCAATGTATTCTTTTCTTTTATAGTGTTTTTTGTTTAGTATTGGTTTTTGTTCTTTCTTGGGATTTTCATCTCTCAGTTTATATGTTATTGATCTGTTCTTTTGCATTGTCTTCTTTATCCATTAGACCCCTAAGCATATTAATCATAGTTGTTTTAAATTCCCCATCTGATAATTTCAACATTCCTGTCATGTCTGGTTCTGACACTTGTTCTGCCTCTTGAAATTATTTGCTGTTGAAATGGCTTCTTATTTGTTCCTGATGGCTGGACATGGTATACCAAGTAAAAGGAATTAATATAACTAGTCCTTAATCATGTAACAGTGAGGTATGGGAGAAGGGAAGTGTTTTGTGTTTTTATAATTAGGTCTCAATCTTTTAGGGAGCCCATGCCTCTAGACTGTGAACTTCACAAGTATTTCTCAGTTTTTTCTCTCCCCTTAGTTGTGCTGAATTTGAGTATTTTCCTTTTTCTAGATGGAATGCTAGAGCCAGCTGGAGTTAGTTGGGCACGTCCCTTCAGGAAGCAAGAGGGAATATTTTTTTCTCTGATATTTACTGTGGGAATCTGATCAAGATCTCTAGGTAAATCCCACAATATTGTGGAGGCTCCTTGGAATTTTTAACTCTCAGAGTTGTCAGCACTCAGCCTTCAGCAATTTGTCAATTATAGTTCAGGTTTTCCTACTCCAGCGCTGGTTCCCCTAGCAATTTCTGCTAATAAGTCTCTGCTCCAGGAAGTCATGACTCCCTACCTTCAGCTCTCTTGAGTCTTGGGGACAGAAGTGTGCTGTGTGTCCTCCCTTCTTCTATAGATACAAGAAGAGTTGATTTTTCAGTCTGTTCAGTTTTTTATTTGTTGTGAGGTGAGAGTGGTGATTTTAAAGCTTCTTACATGTGGAAATAAAACTGGCAGTTTCCACAATATTTTAGTTAATATATTTTATAGTGTATTTTATAGATCAAATCCATTTATATTTTTTAGAAAATAATTTTATATATCAGGCAAATTTTCTTCTAGTTTAACTGGAGAAACAGATTTTTAAGGTACTTAAAACTTCTTATTGTGATTTTGCTTGGAATTAAATTGAATTTGTGGAACATTAACTACTAAGATATTGAGCTTCATTCAAGAACATGATATCTACCTTGATGGGAACTAGATAATTATTGGTGTTACAGAATAGGATAACTCATTCAATGGAGAGATATTTGGCATTACTTTTTAAGTTCTCTTGACTTTTGGGAATCAAGTCCTTTTAACTGTATAAAATGTCACATTCTTAGCTCACCCACTATGACCACTAGGTCATTGACTAACTTTAAGATCCTCTTGTGCCCTTGCCCTTCAGAATCTTCCATCAGATTTTTCTTAAATAATTTCACTATAAACTCATTATCCAGTATTTACCCTCAAAAAAGTCTACAAGTTTATCTTAAATAAGTCCTCATTGAACACAAAGCACATTCACAAATCAGTTTCTAAAAATATGACAGCTCTTGAATCTATGTAAATTAAGCTTGTTTTATATATATATATACACACATACATATATAAATATATATATATGTGTATATACATACATATACACACTTATACATATAGAAATGTATTTATATTTTAAAATATCTTATACAATTTCCATAGATCGAATTTTTAGCAGTTGATATTTTTCTTGATCTGGTAATTTAATTTTCATTCTATCAGTCAGAATCTTTTGGATTTGGTCATGCTCAGCAATGAGCTTTTATAGGTTTTCCCTGTGACTTGGCAACTTTTACCACTTTGTAGGTTAAAGTGTTAAAGAATAGTGTGAAGAAGGCCACTTTACATATGAAAATACCTTAATTAGCTAAACAAATATATTTAACTTATTTCACTATTGGACTATAAACTTCTTAAGACCATGGCATGAGTCTACATTAAGTTTCTATATTCCAGGGTGCCTAGTGTAACTATTTTGTGACGGGCAGGTGGATGTATTGATCTGGGGCATTAAAGATAATTAACATCTACTGAGTACTTGCTCTCTGTGTCAGTTTGCTAAGCACTTTACATGAATTTTCTCATTTAACTTTGTGCTCATTTAACTAAGTACTTCTGTACTTATTTTACTTATGGCTCAGAGACATTAAGAAACTTGCTGAAGTTCTCAGAATTAATAATTATGGAACTACAGTCAATGTAGGCAGTTTGATGTCAGAAATTCATCTTGAAACCAGAAGCTATGCCTTCAGAATGTCTATTACTGAATCTAAGCCAAGTTTTTGGTCTTGCCTGTATATGCTTCCTGCCAGATTCCTCATGTTGTGGTGTATACCATTCTGGTCAGGTACTTAGGAGACCGGAGGCCAAGGTGAGCTCTGCTCCTGACTAACAGTGAGACTGTGACCATTGTTTCCTTACTTCTAACAGAAATTGTTTAGATCTATAAGGTACTTTATGATGTATTATTTGAGTAGTTGTAATGGTAGGCAAAATAATGCAGTTCCCACCCCCAAACCTGTGAATCCAAATCCCTAGAACCTGTGAATATGTTGTTGAAGGGAAAGAGGAATTAAGGTTGTTAATCAGCTGGCCCTAAGATAGGGAGCGTATCCTGGTTTCTCCAAGTGTGCCCAATGTTATCAACGGGTCTTTATAAGAGGAGAGAGGGAAAGGCAGCAGAGTCAGTGTCAGAGTGGGAGGAAGTGCACCAGGAGCCAAGAACTTCAGGCAGCCTCTAAAGCTGGAAAAGGTAACATTTATCCTAGAGCCTCCAAAGGGAATTCGGGCCTGTCAGTACTTTGATTTTTAGCCCAGTGTGACCCTTTCAGATTTCTGGCTTCCGGAACTGTAAGATAATGAATTCATGTTGTTTAAATTCACCAAGTTTGTGATGATTTTTTTTTTTTTACAGCAGTAACAGGAAACTAATATAATTACCATTACAAACCTGTAACAGATATCATTATCCTTGTTTTGTGGATGTGGACAGGAGGCTCAGAATTTAAATGGCATGTTAGGGAAACTCGACCATTAAATACCGACAAGGAAATTAACTCAGGTATTTGGACTCCAAATCCAATGGGCTTTTTATTGTAAATTGAGGAGGTTGGATGACAGGCTCTTGAAGGTCCTTCTAGCTGTAACATATCATAACTTAATGTGTCAAACGAAATCACAGACTAAAATGTGAGGATTTGTTGGCTATCTCCTCAGTTCTCAGGAGTGTTTCTATAGCTGAAAGGTTTTGGTTTTTTTTTTTTGTTTGTTTGTTTTTTTTGCTGCGTAGCAAAATAGGTGGGGGTTTTGTTTTGTTTTTTCAAATGTGAGCCTGGTAGCCTTTGCTCCGGGCTCTGAAGTTTAGCTGCTTAGGCTCTTTCATTTAACTAAAGTAGTTCTCCCCTTCTGTGCCTGTCAAGCATTTACTGACTGTTCACCAAATTGACTTTCTGCTGACAGAAGCTAATTTTTGCTTGACCTGTTTCTTGAATGAGATTTGTCCTTTCAACAATTCAAAACATTTTGGACAAAGAGGATTAAATTTGTCCTTTGTTTTGAAACATATTACATTATAATTTTTTTTAAGATTTTATTTATTTTAGAGTAAGACAGCAAGCAGGGGGAGGGGCAAAGGGAAAGAATCTCAAGCAGACTTCCTGCTGAGCACGGAGTCCCAGGTGGGGCTCCTTCTCACAATCCTGAGATCATGACCTGAACTGAAATCAAGAGTCTGACGCCATCTGGTTACCCCCATAGTTTCTTATATACATGTTAACTTTATACACACACACACAGATATATGTATTCAGTTTCAAAATATTAATAAGATTTAGAGACAAATGTGTAGAAAAATGTAATTCCACTGTAATTCCACTGACCGAATGATTCTCTGTTGATCTTTCACCAAAAAAAATAGGAATAGTCTATGCACATGGCTAGAAAATATGAACATAATGAGATGGTATAGAATGAAAAAAATGATTTTTATATGACTGGCTAGGTTTATGGACATACTTATTAAATTTGATAAAATTTAATGACTTTTTATAAGCAATGTCACATATTTGTATAGTATATTTATCCACCCAAACAAGAAAAAGTTCTCCATGGAATGCTGCTTACCTGATCTGGTTGTAACACTTCCAAGTGTTTTTTGTTGTTTTGGTTTTGGTTTTTGTTAGAATTATTTTTAAGCTCTTTAGGATTTTTGTCAGAAAGACTAAGGTGCCAGGGTGGACAAGAGCATTAAAGTGTAGGAGAATGTTATTGAGGAGCTCTGATATTCACTGGCGCTACAGATTATGTCTGAAAAGTTAAATATTAGAGTAAAATAGAATTCAATGCAAGAGCACAGTATGTATGTAATTTACAAATAAGTCAATATGTTTTAATCTTTCATTGAAATGCATAATATACGAAGGTGAAAGGAAAACCTTTTGTATGGATAGATTATGAATCCTTTGAATGCATGTAATATCACTTACTGGGCACTGTTATATCAGAAACTGCATATGCATGAATGTATTGATCCCAACAATGGCATGGTGTATCAGTGTTTTTCCTATTTTATAAATCAAGAAACTAAGGGGAAAGTTAGATAATATGATGAAGATCACAGGCTAGAAAGTCACCTATGAAAATATAACCAGGAGCTTTTGATGCCGAAGTACATGTTTGTTCTTCTGTGTTCAATCCTGGTTATAAACTATTTATGAACTTATAAAGATGCTAGCAGTATTTTATCAGGTGCAAACACCTCTGAAATTTATTTGCTACTCAAAGATGAACTATTTTACGTTTAGGAATACCTTCTTCCAGGGAAAGAATAGCATTCCAAACGATTTTTTTTAACAAGTACCTATGATGTAAAAGAGGAACAGTGGTAGAAGCAGATGAGTAATTAAACTGTGAAAAATCAGAAGTGTGTGCATAAGCAGAAGACATCATTTTTTGCATTAATTATATAGTTATTAAATTGCTTTCAAATGGTTCTTTTTTTCCTAGAATCAGAATTACTGCCAAGTAATCATTTGTTCATCCAGTAGTCATTTGTTGATAATGGAAAGGCACCATATGTGGCAAGGTTTAATTCTAGTTGAAATTGTGTGCTTTTGTATAAGATTATGAATTGCCATTCTGAATCATTCTCAGGATTTATTTGTGGAGGAAATATGGCACAAACTGCTATTAATTAACTCCTCATCCAATGTGAGAACATTATGTACTAAAATCCATGAATTGGACCCCAAAGGAGCCCATGTTGAAAGCTTTATAACACATGAATAAAAATAAAAATATATGTATTTGCATTTTAAAACCATTTCATAGAGCTATTTAATAGTGGTTTGAAGTAGAAATATTTAAGTTAATGGACACAATTAGAATCCAGGTTAAATTGATTTAAGGCTTAATTTTCTGAGTATCGCTTCTGATATTTTCTAATATATTAAAGCTGATGTAACTGTCATGTCTGCCAATTATACATGTATATGTGCGTGCACATGTGTGGGTATGTGCATATATGTAACCTTACCAGAGTGAGTTACCAATTCCTACAATTCTACTTTACCCTGAAGTGCGTTTCTTTACTTTTTTTTTTTAATCAATATTTCAGTTAGGAAAAAGGTTTCTTTGGATACACATATGCTGGCTAACAGTTATTTTATAATAATGGTTTTTGTCGGCAATGTGTAGAGAGGTGTAAAGGAGTTGCATTGGATGGTAATTTAAATGTAAATTAAGATTTTTCAGTCTTTGAGCTGGTAGAGAGAATTAAGGGTAAATTTGTGATCCAGCCAGACTTAATTGACTTAATTGACCAATATCTCTCAGGCATTTTATATTTAGAGTATTTCATTCACTCTAAGTTACACATTTTTAGTTATCATTGATGCATCCTGATTTCAGAAGTCAACATACAATTGATGGTGTTTTACAACTGTTGACCAGAAAGCAATTGCAATGTAATTTCTATTGTGCATGCAGGCACTTGGTCATGGATATTTATTTCCACATCAACTGAATATATGCATTGTATTACTGTAAATGTTGAATTTGACATTTAAATGTCAAATAACTTAAAGATCCTTTGAAAAAGGAGTACAGTTGCTGCCTGAAAACCTTCCACTGATAAGTTATGGCAAAATAATCATTAAAATGTATAGACTTAAATGGTATTTAGAAACTAAGATTTAGTCCTAGGTGTTGCCTATTGCTGCTAATGGTGTCACTATTTTTATATAACTGGAACGCACCTGGCTCTCATTATCTATAATATGTTTATTTATGTGTTGGTTCAACCCTAGGGTAATATAAAATAGTTTCAGAATTGCTAACCCACACTCCTGTGAGAAACTGTTTTATCAACTAGACTACAGTGTCGCTTAACAGTACATTTTATTTAGCTTCCTAGTTAAAACCCTATTTTTAAAAGTTAGGTCAGCTTGTCAAGTCTTGAAAAATCAGAAGGATGTGATCTCACATCCTTGCTGGTTTAAAAGTAAAGGAGGGCAACAAAAGGAATGTAGACAGACTCTAGAAGCTGAAATCAACGCTGGCTGATAGCAAGGAAATGCGAACTAAATTAAAAAAAAACCTAAATGAGGGTAAAGGTAGACTTTCCCAAAACTTCGAGTAAGGAGGCAGCTTTGTCAACATCTTTACATCCCAGCCTATGAAGTTTGCAGCAGAGAAAAGCAGCAAAGCCAACTTGAATTTCTGACCTATAGAACAGTGAGATGATGACTTTTTGTTGTTTTAGGTCATTAGGTTTGTGGTAATGTGACCAAAATGTAAAATGAATACAGTGTCCTTCCCAATAATTAATAACTTCTGTCATGAGAAAAGATCAAATGAATACAAAATGCTCAACCTGTACTTTTCAAAGGTGTCAAGGGCATGAAACCCAAGGAAAGTAAAAAATAGAGGGGACTACAGTGACAATGGCAACTCAGTGCAGTATGAATTCTGGATTTGATCTGAAACAGAAGAGCGACAATTGTAGAAGAACTGTTGTCTGGAGTTTGGTTTATCGTATTCTACCAATATTAATTTCTAAGTTTTGAGAATTATACTATAGTTCCATCCGTGATAATGTGGGGAGGATGGGCTGGGTGAAGTTACATGGAAAAGCTCAGTATTACTTTTGTAACTCTTTTCTAAATCTAAATTTGCTTTAAAATAAATAGATTGTGGAATGGGGGTCACTCTCTTGGAAGGAAATCTCAAACAAGAGAGGAGCAATCTGAAATGTTGCTTTTCCAATGTGCCTTATCACAGAAAATGTGTGGGGAAAGTGAACATTGACAATGCTAACGAAAAAATAATTCAGGAGAGTTGGACATTGAATATGAAAATGATCTTAGAATAACTTAACCAATTTGCTTAACTTTTTTTACATATACATATGTAGATACTTATAATTGCATATACTAAATATTTTGACAAAACTATTCAAGAGTTCAAGTATAAAAATTAAGTGATTAGAAAGCACTGTGTCATAGCTTAATTAGCTGCATTTATTATGGCATAGTGAAAGGGTCATTTAATAGATGGTATCTTAGATGTGAAAAAATTTTTATATCGCTTAATCCTTACAGCATACATGCAATGAAATATTATCATTATTCTTATTTACATACATGTAAACTAAAGTTCAGTAATATTAAGTAATTTGCCCAAACTCATAGTATTAATAAGGGACATAGTTGAAATTTAAAGCAGCTTTGTCAGACTGAAGAGCCTACCTATATTCTTTATGTAAAATATGCTACCTCTCATAACAAATCAAAGAGAGTACACCAGGGCACATACTTGACCCTGGACTCACAGACTAAAGTCCTAACCCCTTAGACCTGCGCGTCTAACATGTAGCATATGGAACTAAATGCTACAAATTAAGTAATTAAGTTTGCTTAGAAGGGTGAAATGTTGAAAATGAGAAAATAATTGCATGACAATTTATTCTTTTAGATGTTATGTTCTGAGACCCAGAGTACCCATAAATTTGAGTGGTTTCATTTTATTTTTCTTTAGATCAAATTAAATGGTGAAGCATGCACTATTCTGAATTATTTTTAATTATATTTAAATTATAAAATTTGGCCTATCGGAGGTGGTGAAGATAGGCGTGATGGTCATGAATATTCTCATTTAGAAGCTCCTGTAGTTTTTGTGTGAAATTGAAAACCATAACAAATTAACAAATTTTGTAAAGCACAAGCTATCATCCCAGGCTTTTCAATGGCACTTGCTAATTCTTGAGAAAGGAGCATAAAAGAGCAAAAAAAAAAAAAAAAAAAAGTTTCTAGACCATAATTTATCTTTTATGTCATGCCAGTCAAAACACTTCCTGTTTATTTTGCAGCTTTCTCCCAAATGAAATATTTTAGAATTGATATTTACTTTCAACACTCTGTGCCTTGAAAGTGGTATTTAAATAACCACAAAGTTGACATAGTAGGATTTGAAGAAAAGATATGGAAATGCTCAACTTAAGGAACTATCCATAAATACAAAATGTTTGATACTGTTGAAATTGGGTAATCTAAAGGAGTTAAACTAATTTGGGTTCTTTATGTTACCAGAAACAAGATATTTTTAAAAAGTCTTATTCTTGGCATTATCAAGGTAATATCTGTTCATGATGTATTCAATCTATTAACAAAAACTACATAAACTTAAACCACTCTAAATTCTAATGCACAGAAATAATTCTCATTAATATTGGATAACCATTATATCAGACAATAGAAATCTATCATTCTATCCAAAAATGGATTTTTGGGGCACCTGGGTGGCTCAGTCGTTAAGCGTCTGCCTTTGGCTCAGGGCGTGATCCCGGTGTTCTGGGATTGAGCCCAGCATCAGGCTCCTGTCCTGGGAGCCTGCTTCTTCCTCTCCCACTCCCCCTGCTTGTGTTCCCTCTCTCGCTGGCTGTCTCTCTCTCTGTCAAATAAGTAAATAAAATCTTTTTTTAAAATGGATTTTCATATGTGCTACTTAAAATTTCACATGCTATTCTTTAAACAAAAAATACAGGAATGAAATTTTAGCAATTTCCTATCTCCTTATACATCCTCACAAAAATTGAGCATTAAAAAGCTCTCTAATATTAAAATGAGATTATGCAATAAACTAAGAGATTGTAGTTCAATGTATTTTTCAAACTTAATGATGCCTAATTTTTTTTTTTTAACTCCTGCTTGAAAGTAAGAGTAATTTGCACTCTGACATTGTCTTCCATTGCTACACTTCTTGATTATTAAGTTTTTATGTGGTCAGGCTTCCTAACAGTTATAGTATGGTACATAACCATAATTCACACAATTATTTAGTAGAAGCATTATATTTTAAATGGATTTGGTTTTCACCATTGTATATTTAAAATGGCTTCTTCATTCTGTATATTTATTTTGATGTATCTCTTAGTTTAGTAAACAGAATTGTTTGGTTAAATGTAGTTTATTTTTTCCCCCCAGGAGAATTTATAAGTGCTATAGATACAGAGATATTATAGGTGATAGGCTTTGTCTGCTTGAGTATATGGAATTTTTTTCTATAATTCTATAATTATATCAGAGGAAGTCTTGGTTTTGAGCACATTGTATTGAATTTGCCTGGAACTGTGTGATCTGTCAATTTGTAGATTCATTTCTTTCATTTTAAGGATACCTTTCTTTACCATTTTTTCTGACCTACATTAATGTCTTTATATTGCTTGTATTTGCTATGATCAATTCAAGCCTTACTTGTCACTAATTTGCTTTTCAGTTGTCCATGATGACTATTTCATTCCTTGCTGTACCTAGTCTATATTATTTAATGCTGTGATTTTGTTCCTTATGTATTTTAGTTCCCTGTTTCTCTTTAATTCAGTTTATCATCTCCTATTTGAATTCTTATTAGATTTGTTTTCATAAAAAATGTTCTAGTGTAAAACCCTTGTAGTAAATATCTTTCTACTCTTTGGAATTTTTATTTTCCTAGACTGTTCTTCACTTGGCTTTTGTATTCTGTATTTTTTCTTTTCTTGCTCTATTTCTCTAAGAAGAGGGGGGAAAATCCTCTAAATTTATGTGTACAGGATTAAACACTGGAGAGACTGATTTTCTATCCTGTTTCTAAATACTGAGGGTAATCTAGAATTTTGTTTAGACTTTTCTGTTTTAACTGTTTACTTAATACTTTGGAATATTAGTTCTTTAATATTCAGAACTAGCATACTAGGGGAAAATATCTGGATCAGACCAAAATCTGAAAATATCATGTAGAAAATTCAGTACATCCCTATTATCTTCATTATCATTTCTGTATTAAATTTGAGCTTTATCTTATTACATGAATAGTTGTTAATACTTCATTATTTCTAAAGTATAAATAAAAACAAAGTAAAATTTTAGTCAAATGATACACTTATCTAATCTTTAATGGAAAAAATACGTGGGTAATTATGCTATTTTTGGACTTTTTCTTATTGTCAAAAGCTTTAAATACAATATGTCCCTAGCATTTACAGCAAGATTAGAGGGAAGTATATATATGTCAATGTATTTTTTTCTTTTTATTAGTACTGTGACTATAAACTCTTCAATTTTATAGCAAGAAAATATTTTAAAAATAAATTCTGAGGCCGGCATCTGCTGTTTCCCTTTGCTACTGTATGATACTTCTGTAATACCTGCTAGGGACAAGAGTTCTTGCTGCCATATAAAAATATGGAATCTTTTACTTTTGTTGTAATAAATAGTGTGCTTCAATTCCAAGTTTGCAGAAAAACAGTATAGCATTTGCAAGTATTGCTTTGTTTGATCTAAAATATCTATTTGACATAAAAACAACTAAAATGTTCTTTCAGTGAAAATGTCTGTTTTAAAAAATTTTTGGCAATCATTTTAGAAGTAGTTTAGTTCTTATATTTAAAGAGTTGGTTTTCAAATAGTTTCTGAAATGCCAGTGGGCACAGAGAAAGAGTATCCTATTGAGGCTGCTTGCCGAGGCTCTAAGTTTTGTATGCTTGAAGTTGTTATGGAGAAATCTGATGAGACCACGTTCTTCCTGTACTGGTATTAAATGACTGTAGGATTATGCTTCCTGGAAGCCTTGGGTGGTCTGCTCCTGGCTTTCTTTCCGTGTTTATTTGACCACAAATACTGCTTATTGTCATTTGCAAACAGCTGAACTCCAAGGCCCTGATTGTTTCTTGGTGGTAGTTGATCATTAGACTTTATGCCTCAAAAAGTAGCTAGCAGGTCTTAAAGGTTCGTATGCTTTTCTTTGAATGTTGCAACTGATTGCTAATATTATACTTCTTCTTTTCATTTCAATTTTACAAATGGCAAACTAGAAATTCTAGCATAAGGAGAGAATTATATGGAAAGTTAATGCTAAAAGTTAAGGAGGTTGAACGTTTTTTTTCCCCAACAGAAATAGTTCCCACATTCCTTCTATAGCTGAAGTCTCTATTACAACGCAGCCTGCAAGAAAAAGCTGACAATGTGAACAGAAAAACCACTGAGCTGGGCAGCTCAGAAGAACCATCAACCCAAACTTCCCCCTTGACAGCAGTAAGTCCACTCTAGGCTACAATTCAGCTGAATTGCTTGTGCATGTTGTCTGGAACGATTTATTCTCTTTATGAGAAAGGGGGAAAATTATCCAAAATCCATTGTCTCCAATTTCTGTGATTAATGGACATTAGCCAATATGTGCAAGCATAATAGGAGAAAGACAGGTTAGAAGAGCCTGCCAGAGAGGGACTCCAGGGTCCTCCCTCAGGCTTAACTTGGCAGTTAATCAAACAGTTCTTTACCTGCCACTAAGGTTTTCCTCAAAGGAAGCAAAGTGGAGGATCAGGAAACATGACCTTGGAAGTCCTTTTCACCTGCCCCAGAACAAGTATCAAACATTTGTCTTCCATCAGAGTACAACTTCAGGTTTATTCTCTTCTGTGTGCTCCTCAGTATCCTTCTCTAATGAAAGTGATGGAAAGAGATTTCCCACCCTTTCCCCCTCAAAGATTTTGTTCCTATGTTGGTGGTGGTGGTGGTAGTTTTATTTCTAAATGAGAAGTTACTATATCTGTTTGGTCATGACTATCTATAAAAATAGAAACCAGGGATGAGTCGACCAGGGATGATCTACAGTCAGCATGAGTACAAATCTGTATTTCTTTTGTTTAGCCCATCACGAGGTTTCCCTGTTTCTTATTTTCAAGAGGATGGTAGGAGGCTGTGATAAGCAGACTTGAGTCACTGTAGGGATTCAAATGGGAATGACAGTGCTTTTAAATGTAATTTACCACATCTGACATTATTTATATTACCCATTGTATCCTAAGGACCTTTCTAATTGCAAACCTTGTTTCATTCATGGAATCCACCCATTGACACTGATATTAATGGTTAATACTGTTGAATTTCTTTCACAATATTATTCCTTGCAAAATGTTTCTGCGTGGTCAGATCTTCAGATGCTCCTTTTCCCCAGTTAGTACAATGAAGCAATCCTCTAAAGTTGACTGTTCACCTCTCTCTTTAGATAGCTTGGTATAAGAAGCCCATCAACTTTCTCACCACACAGAATTAGTCATTTATACTGACTTTTCAATATGACACTTGGGATCTATTCAACTCTGGTAGTGTTATTGAAACTGTAGCTATAAAACTTAAATTCCCCAAATCTAATGATTTCCTTTTCTTTTACATCATGGACATTATAGGGTTGTCTTTTAAGACCGGTGATCATCTCCTGATGAGATGTGTTGGGAAATGGATCTAAATGCAAAGATCCAGAATTTGTTTGTCCCAAATCATATTTTTCCTAAAAGTAATGTTAAAAAAATGTTCGGTAGCCTTGTTGTTGAGACATATAACTTTCTACTAGAAATAAGGATTTACCAACCTTGCTATTACTATTATATGAGTATATTATGACTTACCTGGCAAATTACAGACCATTTCTTTGTAGGTCCTCAATAATAGTAAAATTATAGTTTAGCACTTGTGTTCCTTTTGTCAAGATGCATACACCTGTTAAATGTCTACTCACTTTAATTTTCTTTAGTCTTAGTCATTTTAGTTGTATCTATAGCTATTAACGGATACTATCTCAGGAAATCTCAATCCTAGTAACATAATGAATCCTTCTCTCCATAGACCTACATTCTTGGATCATAACATTATTTTTCAAGGGATTTCTCTAACTAAATTGTCTTAGAAGATTGACTCTGGATAACTAAATGATAGTTGATGAGGGAAATCTTAGCATTACCTTAAAGTAGATATCTGATCTCTACTTGGCATATTTCGTGTGTGTGTGTGTGTGTGTGTGTGTGTGTGTTAATTCTGTGTTTCACCGAAATATTAAGTATACCAGGACACACAAAAGAATAGACTGAATGAGGAATTCTCTTAATAGGTAACTTCCTTTTGATAGACGGTTGCCTCTTACTGCATGTGGATATTATCACGGGGAGACTTAAATGGTTCTGTTTGTTCCATGTTTAGCATTAAGATCTAAAACAATATGAATTTTGTATCAAAAGTAATTAAAAACTCATTACTTTCACAATTTATGTGTATAAAACAACATTCTTATGTTAATTAACTTTCTAGATATTTGCATTAAATATGACATAAGGTTGTATCTATATGATCAGAAATTATAATCTCAGGGGTACCTGGGTGGCTCAGTTGGTTAAGCATCTGCCTTTGGCTCAGGTTGATCCCAGGATCCTTAGATCTAGTCCCACATCGGGCTTCCTGCTCAGTGGGGAGTTCACTTCTCCCTCTGCTTCTCCCCTGACTTGCTCTGTCTCAGTAAATAAAGTCTTTAAAATAAAAAAAATTATCCACTGAATACACTGAGAGATGGTTTTCACAAGCCCCTTATAATTTTTTCACCCCTGTGTTTCTTTGTGTGTGTGTTCCATGTATTGAAATTTTAAAATATTAAGCTGGTTCAGTTTAGCAGGCTAACATAACAAAAAATCAGTTAATAAAAGAAAAAGTATATTAACTTTATATCACTATATATTTAATTCTATAGTTAACACATTTTTATATTATGTATAGAAACAATCAATTAAGAACAGTACTGTATTATTGAAACAATGTGATTTAAATATACCAAGGTCTAATGATTAAGTAGAAAAAAAGCAACTCTAATTCAATACGAGACAATCAGATAACAACTTTATAGGGTATTTTAGCTGCAGTGCTCCTTATCAACTAATTTTCCATTTTAGTAAACTGACACATAAAGAAACATGGGGCGATAAAAATGAGCTTTTTGACAAACAAATTTCTTCACAATTAACAATATGATTTAAAAATATATATATATATTAATATAAATTGAGTCATGTAATTAGAAAAATGATTTAAAAATAATATATAACTGGAAGAGTTAGAAATGGAAATGTTGGCATAGAAATCTCTGAATGCGGGGCGCCTGGGTGGCACAGCGGTTAAGCGTCTGCCTTCAGCTCAGGGTGTGATCCCGGCATTGCGGGATCGAGCCCCACATCAGGCTCCTCCACTATGAGCCTGCTTCTTCCTCTCCCACTCCCCCTGCTTGTGTTCCCTCTCTCGCTAGCTGTCTCTATCTCTGTCAAATAAATAAATAAAATCTTTAAAAAAAAAAATAATAAAATTATGGGGCGCCTGGGTGGCACAGCGGTTAAGCGTCTGCCTTCGGCTCAGGGCGTGATCCCGGCGATCTGGGATCGAGCCCCACATCAGGCTCTTCTGCTGTGAGCCTGCTTCTTCCTCTCCCACTCCCCCTGCTTGTGTTCCCTCTCTCGCTGGCTGTCTCTATCTCTGTCAAATAAATAAATAAAATCTTTAAAAAAAAAAATAATAAA
>NW_024426230.1:18875475-18949316 GCF_017311325.1 Ursus maritimus | reverse complement strand
ATCAAAAGTAATTAAAAACTCATTACTTTCACAATTTATGTGTATAAAACAACATTCTTATGTTAATTAACTTTCTAGATATTTGCATTAAATATGACATAAGGTTGTATCTATATGATCAGAAATTATAATCTCAGGGGTACCTGGGTGGCTCAGTTGGTTAAGCATCTGCCTTTGGCTCAGGTTGATCCCAGGATCCTTAGATCTAGTCCCACATCGGGCTTCCTGCTCAGTGGGGAGTTCACTTCTCCCTCTGCTTCTCCCCTGACTTGCTCTGTCTCAGTAAATAAAGTCTTTAAAATAAAAAAAATTATCCACTGAATACACTGAGAGATGGTTTTCACAAGCCCCTTATAATTTTTTCACCCCTGTGTTTCTTTGTGTGTGTGTTCCATGTATTGAAATTTTAAAATATTAAGCTGGTTCAGTTTAGCAGGCTAACATAACAAAAAATCAGTTAATAAAAGAAAAAGTATATTAACTTTATATCACTATATATTTAATTCTATAGTTAACACATTTTTATATTATGTATAGAAACAATCAATTAAGAACAGTACTGTATTATTGAAACAATGTGATTTAAATATACCAAGGTCTAATGATTAAGTAGAAAAAAAGCAACTCTAATTCAATACGAGACAATCAGATAACAACTTTATAGGGTATTTTAGCTGCAGTGCTCCTTATCAACTAATTTTCCATTTTAGTAAACTGACACATAAAGAAACATGGGGCGATAAAAATGAGCTTTTTGACAAACAAATTTCTTCACAATTAACAATATGATTTAAAAATATATATATATATTAATATAAATTGAGTCATGTAATTAGAAAAATGATTTAAAAATAATATATAACTGGAAGAGTTAGAAATGGAAATGTTGGCATAGAAATCTCTGAATGCGGGGCGCCTGGGTGGCACAGCGGTTAAGCGTCTGCCTTCAGCTCAGGGTGTGATCCCGGCATTGCGGGATCGAGCCCCACATCAGGCTCCTCCACTATGAGCCTGCTTCTTCCTCTCCCACTCCCCCTGCTTGTGTTCCCTCTCTCGCTGGCTGTCTCTATCTCTGTCAAATAAATAAAATCTTAAAAAAAAAAAAAAAATCTCTGAATGCAAGAGGTTTCTAAATTTCTAACACAAGCTAATGTGTATTTTCTATGTATTTAGCTTAATATAGTAGTTCTTTCCAGGGTCTTTTTCCTTAGTAGCTGAGCAAATCAGGTATAACATAACATTCTCTTGAAAAAAGTATTAACAAAAATAATATAAATATTTTAAATTGAAAAAAAATGATACTTGCTAAGTATTGATAAAGATTGAAAGCCAAATTTTTAACATGACTCATATACTGAACTGCCATTTACAATCTAAGGCCACCTATTTCAATTCTGTATGTATAAAAAAGCAGGAAGCAGATTTCTGTTTGTACACAGCACACTAAAAAATACAATTTGAAGAATGATCTATCAAACATTGCCCAAATTTTTGTGTATTAGAATAAAAACACGGTCAGCTTCTGCAGCAAATTTGTATTATAATTTTTTTTCAGTTAATTACAGATTCACAAGCAGTAACAAAGTTGAAAGATGCCATATGCTCTTCACCCTGTTTCTCCAATGCTTATACATTAGGTAACTACAGGACAGTATCAAAACTAGGAAATTGACGTTGGTACAATGTATATACATAAGATTCTGTGCCATTTTATTATATATATATATATATATATATATCCATGTAACCACCACTGCCATCAGGATACATAACTATTCTATCTCCACAAAGATCTTCTAATGTCTATATTTCAGTTGAATGAAGAGTAGAAACCTTACTTTAAGTCCTTTTATCCTCTCCTATTTGGAATATAATTGTCTTAAAAACTTCTTCTACATAAATACTTTATGTACATGTATATATTAAAGTCCACATCAGACACCGTTATACTATTTGCATTGAACATCAAATATAATTTAGAAAACTTAGGAAAAGGAAAGTTTATTGTATTACTTGATTTTTTTGCTTTTATTCTTTTCAAGCATTTGTCCTTATGACATCCTTTACTTCTGTGACATTTGCTTAATACTTTTAGAAAAGGGGCTATTTTTAGGGATATATACACTACTCCCACATAAAGCTAACGCAGGAAATCAGCTATTATGTTGGTGTTTCCCAATATGCCCATTTCTGCTTAAGGGAAAAGATTAAGGATCTCCTTTCAGTAGTAGAACTGGAGTTGAGAACAGTTTAATCTGTGTGTTATTTTGTGAAAGGTCCTCAGATTAAATAACGAATTTTTTTTTTTCCTTACAAGAAAGATAATTTTGAATAGTACTTACATTTGCATATTCAAAAATAAAAATGCATTGTGAGGTAAACATTAAATCCTCCCTTCTACCTTGTCCATATCCAGCTAGATCTAATGCTCTACACTTTAAGTGCTTTACTGTTTACTTTTATTTATTACCTTTATTACTAATATCATTTTACATTTTATGGAAGTGCAGATTTAGATTTTTTTTCACCATTTACACATTCTCCATCCTTTCCTTCTTGGACACATATCATGTATCTTAATAAGTTCTTTATAGATAATTTTTAATGGTATCTTCTATATTTCTAAGACAAACACTTCTGCAAGAAATAATGTTGCATGTGTGTTAGCTTACATAAGAGATCTAGCTTATGGAATGTATTTCTGGTATCTAACAGCCAGGTAAAATCAAGGGGCATGTACCATTTTTATATTCTCATTAATCCATGAGGCCAACCTTTCCACACAACCCTGAAAACTACATTTGTTGTAGACCTTTTCAACTAAGAATATATTTATATATATATGTGTGTATATATATATATATATTTTTATATATATAATACAAGAATATATTTTTTAATATAATTTTCAGTCTGTTTTTTTTTTGAAGGCTTTTTGTAGTTTTGATTTGAATTTCACTTTGTAGAAGTGAGATCATATATTCATATATGCTACAACTACTTTTCACCTAGTTTGGTAGTTGTGTTATGACATTGTCTATAGGATTTTTATTTTCCTTTGGGAATTCTCATTTTTCTTGTAGTTGAATTTCTCAATTTTGGGTTTTCAACTTTTGGTAATTGTTAAAATAATTTCCAAAACTTCATTTCTTATTATTCTCCATAACCGTTATCACTTTCTAATACATGATTAACATTACAATTATTTATTGTATGCATTCTACTTATCCCATAAAATCCTAAATGTCATGACCACAGAGATTTTATTGAACTGCTATATTTTTTGCACTTAGAATACTGCTTGGCATAGAGTGATCTATGAATATTTGTTGAATGAATGAATGTAGGTCATCTACTTTAGAATTTTGTAAAGGATAACTCAAATAATGGTGTACAGATTGTATTAGAGTTGGAAGGCCAATTGAGTACTATTGTCCTTTGTCCATTGAAAAATAACTGAGGAAAAAATTCTAATTAAAGATCAGTGATTAGGAGCTAAGTAGTAAGAGTATGTCATAGCCATGAACTGTGTGTCGTAGAAGAAAATAGTCCTTGTTTATTCTTTGAAAGATGATCAAATGGCTGATTTCTTTAAGTTATATAGCACACACACACACGCGGTTTTTTTTTCTATGCTTTCTAAAAAGTAGCTACTTAAATTACCTGTGGAAACCATATAAAGGTATTTTCTTTCAATGCCTCTACCCATACAATTTAACCCTATTTTAAATGTTGAAAACTATAACACTTCAAGGGCATTTTCGAGACTACTGAATTAAGAAGAAAACAGACCTCATTAAAAATTTCCAAAAGAGAATACAGATCAAAAAGGAACTGCCAAAGAATAAGTTGGCAAATTGGCAAATTGGCTTTCCCTGAAAGGTTAGAATTTAAAAGTATTTGGAAAGAAACAAACTAGGGTGTAGATGTGGGGAAAGGCTGGAAAGTGAAGCTAAAAGACCTAAAGATTGTGTTTGGTTTTGGGTGGGAAGGAGCTGTTAATGGTAATTTGGGGGTTTTTCTTTGCAATGTGGATTAGAAAAACACGGAAGAAAGATGGTGTCAAAAATGTGAAGGCAAGCTCCTTGTCATTATAGATATGGTGTTAAGAGATGATCAACTGGCAGACAAGTTTTGTTACCTTTAAGCAATTTGTGTTACTGAGATGGAAATTTAGAGAATGTGTTTGAATCTCTCATGGGTGAAGGACATGTGTAACCACACTGAGAGAGGGAATTGCCAAAGAAGTGACTGTAGCAAAATTAAGAGGTAAGATGCTATGAGTTGAATTGTGTCCCAGCAGAATTCAAGTATCAAAGTCTTACCCCCACCCCCCACAGCCCCTCACACCTCAGGGCATGACCTTATTTGGACACGGGGTCATTGCAGATACAGTTAAGATGAACTCCTACTGGAGAAAGGTGGGCCCCTCATCTAATGTGTCTGGTGTGCTTATAAAATATTTGGACACATGAATACACCTGCACCGAGGGAAGAGGATACAAATAGCTAGGGAAAAGATGGCATCTATAAGGCAAGGAGAGAGGCCGTGAAGAGGCCGCTCTGTCAGCCTTCGGAAGGAACAAATCCTGCTGATGCTGATTGTGGATTTCTAGCCTCCAAAGCTGAGAAAGCAAATTTCTTTTCCCCGAAGCCACTCAACTGGTGGTACTTTATTATGGCCTTTTAATTTACACAACAAAATTGTTACTGTAAAGTTTTAAAGAATGGAGTTTTCACTCAGGAATAAATATTACTTTATCTGGCGTAGGTTTCCAAAAACTATTCTGATTCTTAACAGAGGTCTATTTTTTCTGGGCTATTTTTTTTTTCTTTTTATGCAGACTGGCAGATTTCTTTTTTCCGAGGAATATTTAAGTAAAAGCCCTAATTTTAAAGCCACTTGAAAAGAGCGGTTTCTTTTTATCAGTTTCTAGTGATTCCTAACGATCATGGCAATTAGTGCACAGGCGAGGCAACAGGTTTATGACATGTAAGTTACAGAGTTTCCTTGACTTTGATATCTACAATTCTTTGACGTTAATGCTGTTTGAACTCTAAATAAAACAATTTCTCTCCAGTTTCTACAAGCTACAGAAGATTTGCGGAACAGGGCTCATTTTACTATTCCAAGGACATTTCAAATAGAATACAACTAACCCACCTGATGACCTTCAGAGAAGCAGGTTAATCGGTTTGATCTATTTCCTTTAATTCTTTTCTCTACTGAAGTATTACGTGTTTGTTTCTGAATTTGCAACCAAAGAAGTAGCAGAGTTCACTAATAGGATAAGCAAAAGGCTAAAGCACAGTGGGAATGCACTCGGTTGTCAAGGAATAGCACTCTTTTTCCCCCCTCTTTATTATACAGTGTCATTCTGGGCATTGTTACACTTGGGTTTATAACAAACTGGCTCAGTACTTTAAAAAACTGAATTTTCAAATAAATGACTGAAGTACTATTCCATATTAAATATCTCTAAGTCCTTCTGCATTTACATATTAAAAGATAGTTGTCCCAGCCTGCTTTGTCCTTGGCTCTGCTTTATGGAAAATAAGGTATGTGATGTATAAAACAGGTTTTAGCCAACATCGTTCTTACTGATCATTTTAAGATAAAATTTAGTGGTGAGGAATCTTAAAGTTATCTTCCATTTTAGTTGTAACTTTATACTTGGCCATAGGTATTGTTCACTTTATACCTATCTATTCACCTGTACAATTATATAGAAATAGATTTCTTAGCAGATATAATTTAAAGTATTTAATACTTTTATCTTAATGATTGAGCTAGAAAATTATACTAGAAACTGGGTTCTAACAGAATTAGTATTATCTAGATGAGAAAGTCACTACTATAATAGCTAATTTGTAAGTGTTTTACATGTGCCAAATAATTTAATTATGACTACAACTCTCTGACAAGAAATACTGTTAGTGGTGCACCTGGGTAGCTCAGTTGGCTAAGGGGCCGACTCTGGGTTTTCGCTTAGGTCATGATCTCAGGGTCCTGAGTTGGATTCCATACTCAGTGGAGAGTCCACTTGAGGATTCTCTCTCTCGCTCTGCCGCTCCCCCTGCTCCTGTGCTTTTGCTTGTTTTCTCTCTCTCTTTCTCTCGCTTTCTCACAAAACAAAACAAAACTTAAAAAATACTGTATTTACTTTTTCCAGATGTAGAAATTGAAGCATGGCCAGGTGAGTTGAGTGCTAATAATTAAAATAAAATGTGATATGTATAGGGGTAAGTAAGTAGTATTATTTATTTATGCTGGGGACAGAAATCAGTTTGGATTAAGAAGGTAGAAAATGAATTCATAGAGTTGGAAATGTTTGAGCTAAGTTTTGACATAAAAGGAATTTTGGAGGGGAGAAAAATTTGCCAGAGGGGGAAAAAAAATATAAGATGACCAAGAATAGCTCATCTGTTCTGTTCATGTCAGGACTTTTTCAGTGGAAAAGAGCAAAAATTTACTAAAGCTGGATCAAGAAATAAGGGAAAGCTTATTTTTAAAAGGCACAAAAATCTCAGTGAAATAATATCCAGAAAGTGTGATTAATCAAGGCAGTCTGTCCATATTTCCCTGTCTGCCTCTGTCTAAGTGTCCTCAATGACAAACTTCTGAGCCTGCATCACTTTCTGTTTCTGTCTTCTGACTGGCTTTCTACTCTGTTATTTTCTCTGTATACACATAGCTGATGGCTTTCTGGCCTCAATCTACATGACTTTGTAGCTGACTTCTCCATGGATTACTATATTTATTCCTCAATGTACAAATTGTAAGTTGTCAGAGAAATCTGATTGGCCTAGGCCATCTTTTCATGCCACAGTACACAAGTTACTCTAGTACATTCCACTATAACCAGAAACTGAGCTGGGTATGACCCATTCTACTGTCAAGTCTATAAACAAACATTCATTAACTAAGTCTACTGGGTACTACTATAGGATAGTAATTGGCTCAGTGTGGCAGGTATAAATGTTTTGGTATTTGGCAGTAAAGTAGGGTAATGAACGGCTTTCTTTTTCATGCTACTGACCTTGATCTTTGATCTGTAGCAGTGGAAAAGGTATAATTTAAGAACTGTAAGTTTCATAATTGTTCTAGTCCTTTAGAAATAACAATTCTGGATAGGTGAAGAATAAGCAAAAGTCAAGATAGATAACAGGGGACAATTGGGGTGATCCAGGCTAGAAAAATAACCCAAAATGACAGGCACCAATCCTTAACATTGATGACAATTTAAAATGTTCACAGGATGTCTTTCAATTCTGAAATGTTACAGAGGAGGGAGTGTTTGTTCTTTTACTATTTGGAAGAATGAGTTGAGGGGTGAAAACAAAAAAAAAAAAAAAAAAAGAGAGGAAACAAGGATGTAAACCAGAACCCAGAAATTGGTGAACAGAAAAACCAAGGGAAAAAAAGGATTATTACACGATTTTTGTATCAACTATATTATTTTTTCAAATAGGAGATAGAAGGTACTCCTATCTTTTTAAAAAATAATGGCATGTTTTAGCCTACAAGAAACAAAAGCATTTTCAGACAAGAACAGATGTAAGGAATTTAGAAGGAAGACAGAAGTATGAGTTGGTAGTCCTCTGTGCATGGGAAGATATCTATAGGGTGAAACTAAATTCAGGAATAAGCTAACACTGGAAAAACGGTTCTTAGCTGTTAAAATTATCCATGATGGAGGCATTAAAGAAAAAAATGTAACAGACTAACAGTAACAACAATAATAAAAGACAACCACCTATTAAGCACTACCATATATCACACTAAGTACTCTATTCAGGTTATTAAACCTAATCTTCACAACACTTCCAAGATGCATATACTATAATCACTTTATAGAGAAGAACATTAAGGCATCAAATAAGTTAATACTCAAGTTATCATTTCAGTAAGAGGAGTAGAAATCCTTAAACCTGTGGTCTTCATGTTGCATTATAATCCCTCCCTGGAGTACTGTTGAGAGTAGACAAGCACCATGAGAAAATGGGATCATGTAATACTTAAGTTTATAATACTTAAAGTGAGAGGCTGTTAGATATAGGCAGACATAGCTCCATAATTTAGGGACTAAGAAACCACATTCAAGATTGCATAGTTTTAGACTTCTGAAAACAATTTTTTTTTTTTTTGAGAATGAGGATTTCTAAAAATTGGAAATACTTCAGTTTCATTACAAATCACCAAATAAAGAAGTAAAATGTAAGATATCAACTAAAGAAATCGAATATGTGAGGATTTTAAAGGAGCACAGATTTTACAAGATTGCATCAATGTTGGAACAAATGTCTTAGATAGAATATAGATGTACAAGTGACATTTATAGTGTCAGGAATACTAAATGATAGATGGTGCCAAAAGCCTGTGAAAATGATTTTTAAAAAGGATTTGTGTGTTTAACTATGGGAAGACTTAAGACAGGCAGAGACCTCTGTCACTTTGAAGGTCTAATATTAACAAAATAATAAATGGAATAATACCATTAAACAGGAAGTTAATCTCTAAATGTGTTTAAGAGAAAATAGGCTTAAGAAAGAATGACACCCAGGGCATAAGGACCACATAGCTGTTTTAATGAGTTCAGGTTTTTATTCCAATTATTGGAGGAAGTTTAAGATGATAGGCTTGCACAACAACTAATTGTTAAGAACTATGGAGGAAGGGGCGCCTGGGTGGCACAGCGGTTAAGCGTCTGCCTTCGGCTCAGGGCGTGATCCCGGTGTTCTGGGATCGAGCCCCACATCAGGCTCTTCCACTATGAGCCTGCTTCTTCCTCTCCCACTCCCTCTGCTTGTGTTCCCTCTCTCGCTGGCTGCCTCTATCTCTGTCGAATAAATAAAATCTTAAAAAAAACAAAAAAACAAAAAACAAAACAAAAACAAAAAAAGAACTATGGAGGAAAGAAGAGTACTTTTTGTTGTTTTTCTTTTTCAGAAAGAAAGGAACATTCTATAAGCTATTAATGGTAAACCTAATTAAACTCTGAGGTTTTTCCAGCAGGTGGTTTATAAACATTTATAAAAGAAAACGATGCTTACAGGACTACCAACAAATTTCAACAGAAGTCACATTTATTAAAATTTTCAACATGCTTTAACAGGTTATGGCTGTTTCTTTCTACTACACTTTTTTTCCATTTCTTTTCTTATAAAAGAACCCTTATTTTCTTTTGTGGAACCATCCCCTCTACTCTTGGTTCTTGGTGTTGATCAGTCATGGGCGAGGTTTTGCCAAAGAATTCCATCTCTCAGGCAAGCCGATTGAATCAGCTAGACAACAGGCAAAGTCCTGGAATATTTCTGCAACCATTTGGAAGAAGGAAAGCCCCTTCCTCTGGCACTAAATTAGAGGACTATGAGTTTGTGTTTTTTTAGTGGCCATTTTGTATCATAAGGGAATCTTAACTGAGAATGTCACCAACAAAAGAGAATTTCTAGGCTAAGAGAGACAGAACTCTAGCAGCAAGGTTTGGTTATTTGGAATTTTCAGGTAAACGAAACACTGCTTTTTCTTATGCCACTTTGAGTTAGTTGGAACTTAAGAGTTTTAATTCTGAAATTGATCCCTGGAAGTAGAGTATTAAAATTGGGGCACTTAGACTGTGGGCTAAGTTTATTGTTGAAGAACACAGAACAAGGATTCTCCCAAACCTTAGTTGAGAAATGAGTGATAACTGTTATAAAGTGGAAAAATTACTTAAACTGCCGTGCAGTTTCACTTGGTTCTCAGATTTAGTTCTCTGAGGCTAGGGCTTTTGGAAATTCTGTAGAGAAATGGCAGTATTTTAGAATGTGTCAACTGTTTGTTTTATTTTGTTTTGTTTTTTGTTTTGTTTTTTTGGCTTTCAGTAAGTTCCTCCAAGAAAGAGACTAGTTTCTTCTAAACGGCCTCTCTAAAAACAGAAAAAATAAATACAACCCAAGGAAGAAAAGCTCTTGGTGCCTGCAGCTAATGACACTGGGTGGCCGAGAATCTGATATTCCTCAGTTTGACAGGACTGTAAATCTTAATACCCTGCCCCAAGCTAGAGTTCATGGTAGAAAACACAGCAAAGGAAGTAAGAAGCAAAAGAGAGAGAGAGTATTAAAACCCTGGTGAAAACACTGTCCTCCCCCATGTAGCTAAGTTTTTCAATTTCTGTCTGACAAGTATAAAAATAACTCCCCTTGTGGAGTACAATCCAGTGGGAAACAACCTTAAAGTAAGAACTGTATTAGTTCCATTGTTGCAGAACAGTGGCCAAGATGGAAGCCGTCATACCCAGTGCTAGGGAGATGGCAGGGCACCAAACCCTCTTGTAAAAAGGAAGGAATTCCCAATGAATGGTCTAGGTTCTAGAATTGTGACTGGACTAAATCTCTAATTTTGGTTATTAGTCCATGAAGCTTTACATTTATGGTCTAACCATAGGTTTCTGAACCATAAAGAACTTTGCCTAGTGAAGACCAAGAGGCATGTGTATTACTCAGAAATCCTGTGCTCTGCAGCCATTTAACTGTGAGTGAATCTTGGCTTTGTGTCCTTAATGACTTAAGAGAAATTTTATTGGATGAATCAAAGACTCAAATTCTCTGTCCTGAAGGAAAGTTGTTATAGAAATTTCTCTCTGTAACCATTGTCTTCCAGGCCTACGGAGTCTTTTCTCTAAGCACAGGCCTGATTTGTGTTTACTGCCCTAAGTGGCCGAGAAACAACTGTAATTTAGGATTTAGAATTATTCATGGAGTTGGAAAAAAAAAAAAAAACACTTCTTAACGTAGAAGACTAAATGCAAGTAAAATATACATGTTTAGCATTATATTTCATAGGGAGTAAAGGTACTGTGTGAAACAATATAATTGGTCCCTGATTCTTTGTCTCAAACATTTTGGTCTTGATACCTTTAAATAATCACATTTTAATTTCCTCCAGAGATGAAAGGCTGTACTATTTGGAAATCCCAGATCCTACCACTAAAGATTACCCAAATCAAAGAGAAAGTTAATACTTAGATTCTAAGTATCTAAGATAGCAGAACTAGGATTCAAAAAGCACCATATATTTTTTTCTTGTCCATGTATAATTTTCAAAAATTTAAAACATTTCCTTAGGGGTATAGAATAAAGTATTGAAATTAGTCAACTAATTATTGAAGGAACCAGTAAAACAGTAAATCAGGCCCAAATGAGAATTAGCAAAGTAAGGATTATATAGTCTTCCCAAAAAGGCATTGAAAAACTGAAATTGCTAGGTTAGATTCACAAATGGTTAATACAAGTTAATAGAACAGTAATCTTTGGTATTATCCTTGATGCTGTGCAGAACTGTGCAAATTAACATGTGAACTTGCAGAACCTGTACCTTCGCATTATAGAAAACAACAAAGATAAACACAAGCACATTTCCCTTGATCGAAGGCCAACAAATTATGCATGTTACCCAATCTGCTGTTTTCATAAAGTTTTAATGGAGCACAGCCACATCCATCAATTTATGCCCTGTTTGTGGCTGAGTTTAGTTGTGATATAGACTGTCTGATCTGCAAAACCTAAAATACGCTAAGAAAAAGTTTGCCTATCCTTGCCTTGGATATTTAAATGATATTTAAATAACTTTTACTAACAGTACTCTCTCATTTTGATAATAAATTTCTAAGCAGTCTTGATGACGAAATGTTGTTGTTCTTATGTGTAGGTCTGCTTATTAACAGGTTTAGCAATAGTAGCTAACTGACCATATAGGCCTCTTTAAGTATATAGTGTCAAAGTAACTAAGTTTGGTTTGCAGAGAATCAGTAAAGATAAACTTCTATTATTCATTCACGAACTTAAATACTCTGTAAAGGACTTCTAAGCAATTATTAAGTTAATATTTGCCAAAGCTATATTAATTTTAATGAGGAAATAGTGAAATGGTAAGTCTGGTTCAAAGAAGGAGAAAAGTAATTATGGACATTAAAATATTGAGGTAAATTGATAAATCTAGATCTGGTTAATGTTTTACAAGTCAGTCATACTACAAACTCTGAAGTCGTCATTCTTATATGACAAAAATCTAAATTAACGTAATTTCACAGTGTCTGGGCTCCAGTTGTACAATAAATAGCTAAGTGAAGTGCTTGTAAATAGTACCAAGGTTTCTGAGGTAGGAAATGATGGTGAGACAGATGATTATATAAAGTGGTCAGGAAAAACCTTTCTGAAGGAGTAACCTATGGATAAGAAAGACTAAAATGAAGATAAGGAAAAAGCATTCAAGATAGAGCAACACGTGCAGTGCATGAGAAGGGAAAGCATTTGGCATAGGCAAGAAATGAACAAAGTGTGATTTTATTTTATTTCTATTTTTTTTAACAAAGTGATATTTTTAGATGGCATAAAATTGGATTAAAAAACTCTCAATATATAGTATATGGAAGGTTCTTTTTTATCGGAATCTTACATAGAAAAGATAGAATTTTAGTAGATCATAAATTCAGTACTATTTAGTTGTGTGGCAAAGCTGCCAAGCAAACTAAGGTAACGAGGCTATATTTAAAAATGGAAAAGAATAAAAACTAAAAAATGCATTTTTTTAATGAAGAAAGGAAATCACCAAATTATGGGAATTGAGCTAATTGACAAACTGCAGAAGAGTGGAATGTAAAATGCGAAGGAGACATTAATAGAAAACATACTAGAAACACCAAAAGAAATTGTAAATATATAGAAAGAAAACATAGTAGAGATGGAATAGTTATCATTGGGAGAAGCTACTGCTGTGTAGGAGTATAATTAGATTGATTTTTGTTTAGCTTCAAAATGTGGAATTAAGCCTGGTGAATGGAGGTTATAGGGAAGCTAATTGCCAGAATGAGTGCCATTAAAAAATAAAAATTCTATCTTGTGTTGTACCAAGTTGCAAATTGCTCATTACCAGAAGTTTTCAAATTGAGGTTGAACAATAGTGTTTCTTTTCTTGGGGAAGAATTTAAGGATAATGCCCGTTTCTGAGTTGGTCAGGTCATGTATTTAGGTTTATAAATTGCTTTAACTTAATTTCTCTTCTGTTTTTGAACCTGAGGCCTCCTCCCTCTTTTACTTGTTAACAGACTGCTGTGTGGTGTTGCTAGCAATGCACCATTATGCATATATTTTTTCTTTACTTCAATGTAGAAAGTAAAGAACAATTGCATTTTTCCAATGGTTATCTAATATAGAATAAGAAAGGATCTTAAAATTCATTTTTAATAGACCTCAGTTTTTTGAGCAGTTTTAGTTTCAAAGCAGAACTGAGTAGAAGGTACTTTTCATGAGCCCCCTGCCTCCCACTTATGCATAGTCTCCCCCATTACCAACATTCCCCAACTTAGTGATACATTTGTTACAGTTGATGGATTGAAACATCATTATTACACAGTCTGTAACTTATATTAGGGATCACTCTTGGTGTTGTACATTCCTGCTGGGAACGGCCAGCAATCCCTGTACCAGCGGATGAAAGATTACTCCAAACTTTGCTGTGAAAGAGAGGAGAAGGCAAGGGTGTCAACGCTCAGAGGCGAAGATCCTTTGCTCTTTGCTCCTGCTTTTATTGGTCCTTTAGGATAATCACAAATCCTTATCACTGTTTCTCAAGCACGTGATGTGTGACAAAGGGTCTTACTGAAACTGGGAGGGTCTGTTTATGGGAAAGATATGATATGCTAATCTGCGTGTTCTATGACTGCTGCTAAACGTAGCCTAAGGGACAATGCCTACATCTCTTAGATCACAGGGCGGCTGTTCTGGCTGAGAAAGTTTTGGAAGGCAACTCCCTGCGGCATTCCAACCGCAGAGTGGTAGTGCAGGCCAGGCCTCCGCATTCCAAAGGCCTACGCCCTTCTCGGAAACCTTCCATCACCCCCAGCGGCCTCTGTTACATTTTAGCGAGCCAGGTATTAAGGCTGATCTCATGCTCTACATTAACCCCAACACATTCCATGGGTTTGGACAAATGTATATAACACCTATTCACACCATAATATCACACGGAGTAATTTCAATGCCCTAAAAATCCTCTGCTTGACTAATTGATTCCTTCCTCCCTCCTAATCTCTGGAAACTACTGATCTTTTTACTGTCTACATAGTTTTGCTTTTTCCAGAATGTCTTACAGTTAGAATCATACAGTGTGTAGCCTTTTCTGATTGGCTTCTTTCAATTAATAATATGTGATTTAAGCTTTCTCCATGTCTTTCAGTGGATTGGTAGCTCTTTTTTAGGGCTGAATAATATTCCATTATCCAGATTACCAAAGTTCATTTATTCATGCACCTACTGAAGGGCATTTTGGTTGCTTCCACACATTGGCAGTTATGAATAAGGCTGCTGTAAACATCTGTGTGCAGTTTTTTGTGGGAATGTAAGTTGGCGACTCTTCTGGTAAATCGCGAACAACCCAACTGTTAGATCCTAAGATAAGAGTAAGTTTGCAAGTAACAGCCAAATTGTCTTCCAAAGTGTCTACCATTTTTTTCATTCCCACTGGCAATGTAAGAGAATTTATGTTGCCCCACAAACTTGCCAGCATTCGGTGTTATCAGTGTTCTGGATTTTGGTCATCGTAATAGGTATATGGTGGTATCTTTGTTTTAATTTGCATTACCTGATGACACGACATAGAGCGTCTTTTTGTGCACGTATATGCCATCTTTATATCTCCCTTGATGAGGTGTCTGTAAAGGTCTTCAGCTAATTTAATTGTGTAATTTTCCTTTTTAAAAATAAAACTGAAGGTGTATAATGCAATGTGTTGATATACATACACACAGTGAAATGAGTACTATAGTCAAGCTAATATATTGGTTTCCTCGCATAGTTACTTTTTTGAAGAGCGTCTGAAATCATCTAATGTTCAGTATACAATTCAGTATTATTAACTATAGTTATCATCCTGTGCACTAGATCTCTATATCTTATTTGTCGTACATAATAGCAACTTTGCACCTTTTGACCAACATGTCCTTGTTCCCCCACCTCCCTATCCCTACTAATCAGTGTTTTACTTTGGTTCTATGAATTCGAGTTTGTCAGATTCTGGATTATAGTTGAATTCATGTGGTATTTTTCTTAATGTGTCTGCCTTATTTCACTTAGAAAAATGTTCTCCAGGTTCATACATGTTATTGTCAATGACAAGATCATTTTCACTTTTAAGGCTGAATATCCCAGTGCTTGTATATGTGTGTATGATTACAATTTCTTTATCCATTCATCCATCAGCAGACACTTAAATTGTTTATGTCTTGGTCATTGTGAATAATCCTGCAGTGAACATTATTGGGTTGTTTGTTTCTCAGGGATAAGTTTTGAGAGTTCTTTGCATATTTTGGATTAGAGTGCTTTATCAATTTTTTTTTGAATATTTTCTTCCAGTCTGTAACTTTGCTTTTAATTCTCTTTTGTCTTTTACAGAAGAGTTTTTAATTTTAATGAAGTCCAGTGTATCAATTGTTTCTTTTCTGGATCATATCCTTTTGTGTTGTATCTAAAAATACCTAAATTCATTTAGGTTTCCTCCGATGTTATCTTCTAACAGTTTTATAGTTTCACATGTTATATTTAGGTCTGTGATCCATTTTGAGTTAGTTTTAGTGAAGAGTGTAAGATCTGTTTCTAGATTCATTTAAATCCCACTTGGTCATGGTATATAATTCTTCATACATTGTTGGATTGGATTTGCTAATATTTTGTTGGGAAACTTGTATCTGTGTTCATGAGAGATAGTGGTCTGTAGTTTTCTTGTAATATGTTTGTCTGGTTTTGGTGTCACAATAATTCTGGCTCATAAAATGAGTTAGGAAATATTTTTTTCTTCTATCTTTCTGGAAGAAATTGTAGAGAATTGGCATAATTTCTTCCTTAAATGTCTAGTAGAATTCACCAGTGAACTCATCTGGGTCTGGTGCTTTCTACTTTAGAAGTTTACTTACTATTTATTCAATTTGTTAAATAGATTAGAAAGAGCTTGTGAAAGATTTGTTCAGGCCTATTCAGATTGCCTGTTTCTTCTTGTGTGAATTTTGACTAATCGTGTCTTTCAAGGAATTGATCCATTTCATCCAAGTTATTAAATTTATGGGCATAGAATTCACAGTGTTTCTTTATTATCCTTTTAATGTCCATGGGATCTGTAATGATGTCTCTTCTTTCATTACTGATATTAGTAATTTGTGTATTATCTGTTTTTCTTTGTTACCCTGGCTAGAGGCTTACAGATTTTACTGATTTTTTTCAAAGAACCAGCTTTTGGTTTTGTTTATTTGTCTCTGTTGATTTCCTGTGTTCACTTTCATTGATTTGTGTTCTAAGTTTGCCTAATGTTTATTCTTTCAGAAAACATTTATTGCATTTTGGCATATGCTTGAGAATCTTTCAAGCTCCTGGAAATGAGTAATGAAACAACAGACAAAATTCCACACCAAAATGGCGTGTAAAATGGTCCTGTGACAAAAATGAGCATGACAGAATGTAGATCTTATTGATGATATAAAGAATAGTAGTTTTTAGTCTGAGTGTTGATTTTTTAAATAGACTTAAATTTACTGATTGAAATGAAGAGGGAAAAGTAAATTTGTGGAGGTCCTTTATGAAGTCATTCAGTAGTCCAGATGAGATTTGAATTAGGTCTCTTGGTTTAGATTTGTGATGGTAAAATCGGAGAAGTGAAATGAGTTAGGAGAGGGATTTATTGGTACAATTAAGAGGTTTTTATGGGGTATTGAGTTACATGTACATGAAGACCAAGTATGTTGTATCAAGTATGATACAGATGTTATTTTCTAGCTTTTGGAATAGATGTGTAGTATTGAGAAACAGGAATTTTTCACTCATACTAAATAGTATTTAAAATAATACAAGTGCTCCAAGTAAGCTGCCCTTTTTGGTATTAGCTTCCCCCACCTCCCACACACTTTTGTTTTGTTTTTGTTTTTTTAACCGAATATAACCTGTCATTTGCCGGCTCAAAAATGAGTTGGAATGTCTTATTTTAGGAATTATTATGAAGGCTTCCTGCAAAGTAAAGCCTTAGTATCTCTGTATATGTTAGGACATATTTGTAGAGCAAAGTATATCAAATATATACTTTATGATGACACTAAAGCATTAATAAATTGTATATCCTTCTAAAAATTTAGCACTATTATCATAAGAATAATAACTCTTTTACCTTCTTATGTTTTACTATTTCAGAATATTGAGCAACATCTTAATTTCAAGATGATTAATACATTTAGTAATATAACTTGAATCTTTCTATATTTGCTCTGTTTAGTAAACATCCTGTACAACACCTATTACCTATATATTTTTTAAAACAGAGTATACTTTTTAACCTACACATAAAGTAGATGACATTATCTATTCAAACTATCTAATAATATATATATTAGTGACTTATATTAGTCTCTTTTTGCCAGCATACCTTAGCTTACTGTAAATCAAATGTATATGTCCTATACTTTTATATAGCAGTCTTCAGTCTTTAAAATATATCAAACTGAAAGTTACCATAAAGACTTTACTCAAGGAATCAATTTCTAGTCTGATATTTAAAGCTCAACTCATTTGGTGGTCAACTTTTTCTATCTGCTAACATGATCAAAATAAAAATTAAAACATTAAAATATACATCAAAAACTTTTTACAAGTGTTTTTAGCATTTCCACAACAGTATATGGAAAAAGCAAGATTTATATTACAAAGAGAATATTATGCTCATTTTGGCAGTACAAATACTATAATTGGAATGATACAGAGATTGGCATGGCCCCAGTGCAAAGATGACCTGCAAATTTGCGAAGTGTTCCATATTTAAAAAAAATTAAAATATTTTCTGCACCTCTAAATGTTTTGAAACCATTATGCCATGAGAAAAATCAATTCAGATAAAAACTGATTTTATGATCAACTCCTAAGGGATATTTTTTATTAGTTCAATGTATCCATTGAATAATAACAAAAAAACCTCTGTTTTAGAGACCAATGTGACATTTATCTCTGCTTTTTTCTTTCTTTCTTGTTTTCCAATGCAATTGATTTGGAATCGTGAATTTTGTTACATTTGAGGTCTGATATACTGGACTCAGCTTTGTCTGAGATTGTCATTTGTGGCATGGATTTTGAGTGGTACATTTTGACTGCTAAGAAGTGCTTGAGCTATTTTTACTCACTTGGCCAGCCCTACTTTGTGAGAAATATAATACATTTTTTTTTTCAGGTGATGGGCAAGATTTAAGAGTACAGTTAGAAATATTTATTATAGACATTGACCTGGCCTCTCAGACATCCTTTGACCTACTTTTAAGCAAGGAATCACAAAATCTGTTGATCATTGGGATAATGGAATTTAAAGTCTAGGGGTACCTAATTACACTACAATGTTAATTACAAATATTTGTTATCAAATGCATTCTACATAATCATTACTTCTTAGGATTAGAAGCATCAGAGAATACGAAATACTGTGTTTTAAGGTTTTTCTAGTGATCATTTTCTACCCTTTGTCCTAATGGCATAAGGTATCAGATTTGACTTACTCAGTATGTTAATTCAATATAAATTTCCTCTGTGGGTTATATTTCTTTCATGGTCAGAACAAAACTATGCTTTTCAGACTACTGGGTTTCTTTTTAATTCTTTCATTTCACCTCATGTGTCAAAATTATAATGAAGATACATGGTATTGTATCTCCTGTGCCATTCCCCTGGGTCATATCAGGTTATGATTGTCTGTGTGATTATGTTACTGATGTTACTGGGCACATCCTGCTTGTTCTGCTAATTTCTTTAGACACATTCTCTCAAAGAGAAAGAGCAGATCTTCTGCATCTTAACATCTTTAAGGAATTTTTTTTTGTATTTTCCCAAAAAATTGTTTTAAAAGAGGATTTAATGACTTTTGAATCTTTTAAGTATAAATTAACGTACAGTTACAAAAATTTATAGAACAGATATATAGTGCTTTTTATCAGGATTATGAAATGATTATATAACCCATATAGGAAATAGTAGTATGTGTCATATTGTCAAACAACAATATTAAATAGGGATAAACCAAGATTCATGTTATGAACACTGTTCATGAGTACACATAAAAGAAATATATACTGTCTATTGTTGCAAAGTAATAATGTGTATCTCAATCCAGGTAAATTAAAGTATAAGATAGGCAATCATTAACTGAATCACAGGGCATAAATGGATGAATTATTTATGGATTCCAACTGAATAACAGATACTATTTCATACAGATTGTTTGGTCTTTGCAAAAATTGTAATGGACTGTCTTTAGTCCTAAACCCTGAAATGGAGATTTGCTTATAGGAAGTTTATTGGTGGGTCCTCTCAGTATCAAAACCTGTACTATAGATTGTTTATGACCCCCAAATTCATACACCAAAATCCTAACCCTGTAGGTGATGGTATTAGGAGATGGGATTTTTGGAGGTGATTATTTTATGAGGGTGGAGCCCTCAGGATTGGGATCAGTACCCTTATAAAAGAGATCCCAGAGAGTTCCCTCACCCCTCTGCCAAGTGAGGTTACAGAAGGAAGAGGGCCCTCAACTGACACCATATCTGCTGGTACCTTGATCAGCCTTTGGAACTGGGAGAGGTCTTACTTCTCTTCAGAGAAATAAGCCTGTTGTTCATAAGCCACACAGTTTATGGTGTTTTAACAACCCAAATGGAATAAAACATCCTGTGAGGGAGGGGATGAAAGAAGCAGGACTTGGTATGCATACTGCAGTGCCACGGGGATTGCTGCAGCAGGGTGGCCCTGAGAGTTGGGAACTGAAACAGGAGGGCTGGAGCTTAGTATCCACGTATAGATCAGGAACTGGGGAAGGTTTTCAAGCCAGGATGAAGCAGCTCCCCTGGGCTGGTGAGAGTTATAGGGGAGGGATTCAGTTGTGAACTGTCAGCAAGTGACACTTGTAGCAACTGAGGAAATAAGGGCTTTAATCTGAAGTTAGGGAAAATATAGGTGGCACACCCTAGCATTTACTACTGACCAATAACCCAATAGTTCCTGGTGATGTTCAGGACTTTAATATACCTTTCTAATCATCGTGAAAACGTAATGAACATTTATCAAACCAACTAATGTTTAAAGGAGATGCTTATTTAATAATGGTGGGAACAATACAATAATGCAGTGAAATGAAACCGTTTAAATTTCCCAAGAGAGGGTGCCTGGGTGGCTCAGTCAGTTAAGCCTCTGGCTTCTGCTCAGGTCATGATCCCAGGGTATTGGGATCAAGCCCCGCATCGGTCTTCTTGCTCAGCGGGAAGCCTGCTTCTCCCTCTGCCTGATGCACTCTCTTCTCTCTCTCTCTCTCTGACAAATAAATAAATGAAATCTTAAAAAAAAATTCTCAAGAAAGATAAATATAAAAGTAAACTATACATTGATAAAATGGAAGACTCAAGTTGTAAATGCAGCAGGAATTTCTTTAAAAAAAGAGTAAAATTAAAAAGAAAATGTAAAATATGCCAAAATACTAACACTAATAGTTGTTTTGGGTGTTTTTCAGAACAAAGTTTTTTAAAATATATTTTCCTCTTTCAATTTTTATCAATGAGTATATTTTAGTTTGATAAACAGGTGATTTTAAAAATTAATAATGACTGGAGGGATAGCTTAGTATATATAAGTTCAAAAAAGAGATACAGAAATCATGACATTATTCAATGCTGGGCTTCAGTGTACTTAAAGACAGACACATTGCATACTCTGGATGATTTTGCAAGCTTTGGTTTTCTTGGCTTTGGTTTACTTTGTTTCTGGGCATTCCCTTGTTATTTTTAGCTTAGTTATTTGCCCTGTAGGTTGCATATTATTTCTGCTGAATCAAGACCATACTGTACTGAAAAGGAGTGTACTATTCTCTATATAATTTTTGTTGATAACAGTAATTTTTCAACTTTATGTTGCATTTCACTGCATGGTTAAGGAGTTTATCCAGATCTCTTTGAGTGGTTTGTTATTGTGCTCTTTCATATCCCATGTCTTACAGTATTCTGTAAGAGTCCACCCTACTCCTACTCTTCAGTTTTTCTTGCCCATGGATGGTGATCTCTAGTAACTTTTCTAGAAAAAGTGAGGCATTTTTGGAGGTAGGGTGTTGGGAGAGAGAGAGAAAGAAAACATAAATTGAGAGAGATAAAGAGAGGGAAGCAAAATAGATCATGAGGGAAAATAGAAAAATGATTTCCAGTTAGTATGTCTGTCTTCATTCCATTATCAAGAGAAATAGCATGTAAACCCCTTATCGCCTCTGCTGCAGGACTAACACCGTTTCCTAGACGTGCAGGCGAAGGCTGTGCTGCTTTAATTTTAGTGCAAGGATATCTGTGCTCTAAACCTAGGTCTTAATAAGGTAAATGGTCTGTTTTAGATATCTCCTATCTAATCGTAGTGCTTTTGTAATAGCTGCATTTTCATGTGATAAATTCTCTAGGCTATCATCTAAGTATGTGGATATGTGTATATGAAATAATTGTTCCTATAATTGTACAATGCCTGTCCTCAAAGTAGATATTGAACTGTTTATCATCCCTGGCTTGTTTCTTGTTATTAGAACACAGTAGTTCTGAAAATTCACCAGTGAGTGTTATTTTTTTAAGCTGCTCCTTATCAGCTGCTTATCCTCCAAAATCAGACAGTGACGTATTTTATGAAATAATTTAGTACTTCTAAATATCCATTATATAGCATTTATCTTTACTGTCCTAAATGGATAATACGGGTAACTAGTTCCACTGTAATAGATAAATGAAATTTATATATTGTGAGTTAAAAGAAAAAAAATTATGAAATCTAGGAAAAGACAGATTCATGAGGAAAAAGTAAATCTTAAAATGTCAAATCTTTATAACTTTTCAAAAGTCAATATATAAAAAATTATCCCTTGAATATAAGTATTGTTAATAATATATAAATAGCTTACGTTTTATTCTGCAAGTGAATATGCCTTGTCACAGAGAGGCAAAGGGAGGATATCAGTAATGTCCTCTGTATATAAAGTTAGATTTTAGTAAAGATTTTAAAAGTAAGCTAGTAAGCCTCAAAGGCAATAAATCTATGAATCATACCAAGCATAGAACAATAGTTGGTGTCTCAGGGCACCTGGGTGGCTCAGTCGGGTAGGTGTCTAACTTTGGCTCAGGGTCCTGGGATCGAGCCCCATATCGGGCTCCCTGCTCAATGGGGAGCCAGCTTCTTCCCCTCCTGCCTGCCACTCCTCCTGCTTGTGTGCTCTCTCTCTGACCAATAAATAAATAAAATCTTAAAAAAAAGAATATTTAAAAAAAGGAACAAGAATTGGCGTCTATATGTCTATCATCTTGAGAGAAGTGATTTAATCTAGCATTAAAACAGGCTGAAGCATGTTTCTTGACTATGTCTTTTTCCACCTTTAATTACAGTATAATTAACATACAGTGTTATAGGAGTTTCAGGTGCACAATATAGTGATTCGCGAGTTGTATACATTACTCAGTGCCCATCCTAAGTGTGTTCTTAATCTCCTTCACCTATTTCACCCATTCTCTCATCTACCTCCTGCTTTTATATATACCCGGCATCTGGGTACATGGCTATGTGGGCATCATACCATGTAGGAAGAAGCTCTGCATTTGGACGTGGTGGTGGTATCACTAGTCATTATCTAAGAAAGTGGTATAAAAAATAGATAAAACAGTTATATTTAATTCTTGTTTTATTTTTATTTTATTTTATTATGTTATGTTAGTCACCATACAGTACATCATTAGTTTTTGAGGCAGTGCTCCATGATTCATTGTTTGCGTATAGTATTTGTTCTATAGATGGATACAAATAAATAAAACCTGATCATTTTAGTCACTCCTGCCATGCTGGCTTCCCAGAACTGGAAGTTTCAATCCACTATGAATAACTTGAATCTAACCAAAAGATTAATGTGTGCAATTTGGTGAGTCATGGAAGTGTCAGTGTGGCAACTTTTTAAATTCAAGTTCAATTTAGTTGTTTCCACCCCCTTTTTTTTCTCTTGTACTTTATTCTTCTAAGAGCTACTCATCTAAGATACAGATGAAAAATGGAAATTCAAAGAACAGGGCTGAGGAAAATGCAAACGCATACTTTGAAGACATAAAAATGTAGAGGTTATCCCATAAGACAGTATGGAACGACCAAGGGAAATTATATAAAGCAGTAAATGGAGGTGGATAGAGTGAATTTGCAAAAGGACAAGGGAAAGGTTATTGCCAAAAAAGACCAAACAGGATAAATATTTTAAAGTGACAGCATCAAACTACTGTCACGTTTTTTAAAGGCGTTAAAGCAGGTGTTTTAAGATCCTTAAGGAATTTAATAAATGCTCATTAAATACAAGTTGCTGCCATTATCTGCCATATAGCTTTCCTTTTTTTAACTTTTTAAAATTTTTTATCTATTTATTTACTTAGAGGACAAGGGAGAGGCAGAGGGGGAGAGAGAGAGAAACTTTTTTTTAAAAGATTGTACGTATTTATTTTAGAGAGAGTGAGTGAGAGAACAGAGTCATGGGCAGAGGGAGAGGAAATAGACTCCTGCTGAGCAGGGAGCCCAATGCGGGCTGGATTATTTATTTATTTATTTATTTATTTAAAAAAATTTTTTTTTTGAGAGAGAGAACTTAAACAGGTTCCATGCCCCGCATGGATTCTGACATGGAGCTTGATCCGACAACCCTGAGATCATGACCTGAGCCAAAATCAAGAGTCAGATGCTTAATCGAATGTACCACTCAGGTGCTCATAATGTGTCTAGTATTATCTTTCATGTAGGGACTTTATCACAAATAGGCATGGCTTCTGTCCTTTAATATTCTTAGATAATAAATCTAATCTATGTATGTTAAAAATAAATGTTAAAACCTACTCTGATGTTTTGTTTTGTTTTTCAAATGAGGAAAAACCCTTCACTTCCTTGGACTGCATTAGAAAAATCCAAATAGACTTACATCTGTTAGAATTACTGCTAGAGAGTAATAGAGAAGGTAAATATTGTCAACATTTATATCTACATTTGGGATATAGGCTACTAAAAAGACAAAGTACAATTTAAGGGTCACAGTAAGTAGCTAGCAGATTTGTGAACGCTTGCTTTATGGCTTTTAAAATGAAAGCTTTATATACATAATCATAGTAATCTCTTCTTTTTATTTTGGATTAATTAACACATGTTTACTGAATAATGTGACTGTTAAAATCTAGTTAACAGTGACTTACTGCTAAATGTGGATAGTAGGGTCTTCCCTCTGTTCCCCCCCTCCCTGAATATGGTCTTGCTCTATCTTCTGTGTATGAAGGTGAAGATGAAGGTGAAGGACAAGGAAACCCAGACAAATCCTCTCACTTGCTCTGACCAAATAAAATTTTTGATACACTTCCTTTTGCCCCACCGCCTGCTTTCCAGTCTCTCCCCTTTCCCCTTTCCTTTCTCTCTTCCTAACATCTTTGAATACTTACGATGGTACTGTTCTACCCACATAGTCATTTCTTCTTGATTTTGATTTTCTTCCTCTTACAATATAAGAAACTATGCTGTATGATCTTAGAAGAGTGGCCATGAGGGGTGCCTGGAAGCATCTGCCTTTGGCTCAGTTCAGGATATCAGGGTCCTGGGATTAAGCCCCATGTCAGGTGTGTCTGCTCAGTGCAGAGTCTGTTTCTCTCTCTCACTCTCTCTCTCTCTCTTTCTCTCGGTCTCTCTCGTTTTGTCCCTCTCCCACCACTCATGTGCTCTCTCTCCCCCCCCCCAAATAAATACATTAAAAAAAATCCTTTAAAAAAAAAAGTGGCCATTACTGATCACAAAATCCTTCATCTCCAATTTCAAAACACATTTGAACAAATTCTTTGTTGAATGTGTCCATTATCTACAAACATCATTAATGCAACATTTTTATTTAGTTGGGTAATTTAACTTTATTTTTTTTCTAAATGTATGCTCATTGATTCATTCTTCTTTCAGCAAAACTTCAACAGAATCATCTGAAATTAATGAAAAAAAAACCCATATTTTTCACCTATATTTTTAATTTTAATCTTATTTTAAAATATCAGTTGAAAAAATTGTTTCTCTAAAATTTTTAAATAAATGCTTGGCTAATTCCATTATAATATATAGAGCAAGTATTTGTTGAACATTGATGTCTTCATTAATTATTTGTTGAGTGCTAAACAGTACTTGTGACTCTGTAGGTGTTGTGGTGATTTTCAACTGGCTATCCCAATCCTCCAGAAACTCACAGTATGTAGGAGGAAGACATGTGCAGAAATAACCCTTATGGGAAATACTATGAAAGCTATTTAGCAAAGAAGAGAGGCAGATGATTTGCAGTGACTGATCTCATAATCATTGAACCTTCCTATTTTTGAAATTTAGTGAGATGAGAAGCTTAAGAAAGTTAGAAAGCCACACAAGGTCCATATAATAAATTCAAGCTTAGTATCATGCTCCATAGATTCTACAGAAGTTCAGAAGGAGCAGTCCTTTCCATTTATGAGAGTTTATGATAGGCATTACAAGAAGAAGATGGAACTTGATAAGGCAAAGAATGGGGAGGAAAGTCAAATGAAGACAGCAGGCTCTGTCTCTAAAGCAAGATGAATCCAACTCTTCACTTTGATCCTCTTGTGCAGATATTGTTTTGCTGCAGTAAATGTTTGTGGTAGGGTTTTCCTTTTTTTTTTTTTTTTTCAAGTTTTTATTTAAATTCCAGTTAACATTGTAATATTAGTTTCAGGTATAGGATTTAGTGATTCATTTACATACAGTACCTAGTGCTCATCCCAACAAATGTCCTCCTTAACACCCATCACCCATTTAACCCATCCCTCCACCCACCACCCCTCCAGTAACCCTCAGTTTGTTCTCCATAGTTGAGAGTCTGTTTTCTGGTTTGCCCCCCCCCCTTTTTTTTTTTGCCCCATATTCATCTGTTTTGTTTCTTAAATCCCACATATGAGTGAAATAATATTGTATTTGTCTTTCTCTGATTTATTTTGCTTAGCATAATACCCTTTAGCTCCATCCACACTGTTGCAAATGATAAGATTTCATTCTTTTTATGGCTGAGCTAAAATTCTGTATTCCATGTGGTATGTATATATACCACATGTTCTTTATCCACTAATCAGTGGATGGACATTTGGGCTCTTTCCATAATTTGGCCATTGTTAATTATGCTGCTATAAACATGGGTGTGCATGAATCCATTTGAATTAGTATTTTGTAGCCTTTGGGTTAATACCTAGTAGTGCAATTGCTGGATCACCGATGTGGAGAAAGGGGAACCCTCTTACACCGTTGGTGGGAATGCAAACTGGTGCAGCCACTCTGGAAAACAGTATGGAGTTTCCTCAAGATTTAAAAATAGAACTACCCTGTGGCAGGGTTTTCACTGAAGCTGTGTGCTAGTCATTGCTTAGCAGAAAGTTAGGAATAATCTGGGAATCAGGAAATTTCTATTCTGGTATATCGGTTGACATTATTGTGTGTGTGACATTTGCACAAGAAATGAAATCTGGTTTCTTGATATAGAAGATGAGGATAATATTGAATATACCTGTGTTGCTTACAGGATGTTATAAACCTGAAATTAGGTAAGAGGCTTGAGAGATTAACATATAATCTCTCTTTTGGGCTATATAGGCCTCTCTCTCTCTTTTGGGCTATATAGGCCTAACAAAAATGCAAACTAGTTTATTTCTCCTTTCCTTCACTAGACGCCATCTCTTCCTCTCTGCCCTGCAATTATTAATCCTGAAAAATTGTATGTGATGAATTTCCAAGGTAAACAGTCCTTATATTAATAGGTGTTGGGTACAAAAACTTTACTTCAAAAGTTATCTTTTTGGAAATTCTAAAATACCTTTTAAAATTCCCAAGGCAAGTATTATTATGTTTAACTAATATGAAATCAGAGTTAAGTTAATATAGCACAACGCTAATTAATGGCAAAGTTAAAACACAACCTGAATTCTGGAATCCTATTTCATTGTTTCTCCTGAGTGTATAGAGCAATATGTTTGTTTTAAACTTTTATTATGTTTGAAAAGGGAAAGTGCTGTCAGTGAGAACCACTTTTAATTGCATATCACTTGCTGTTTACTTTAGCTAATCAGCAGCATTAGTTCCCCTGTGGGGAAAATTAACATTTATAAGATATATTAAAGATCTTGTCAGTTTATCATATCTCTGGAAAGTGTAAGCCTGCTTTCTAACTAAATCTATGCACAAATTAAGTAGTCAGAGTTATAAATGTAACTTCAATTAATTTGCATTATGCTTGTCTATTTTTTGTTGTATTATATATTTTTCTAAGTACTGTTGTGTAATTAAAAACAAACATCTAATTATTTTCCACTCTAGCCACCCAACTCTTTAGATTTTTGATGATCTACCAAGTGTTTAATGATTTAATTTTTACATAACTAGTAAAAAGCTTTTAAATATTAAACTGTATGGGCTTATATTTAGTTACTTTGGACCTTATTTTCTGTGCTTAGTATAATACTAAGCATGGGGGCGCCTGTGTGGCTCAGTCGTTAAGTGTCTGCCTTTGGCTCAGGGCGTGATCCCAGTGTTCTGAGATCAAGCCCTGCATCAGGCTTCTCAGCGGGAAACCTGCTTCTTCCTCTCCCACTCCCCCTGCTTGTGTTCCCTCTCTCCCTGGCTGTCTGTCTCTCTCTGTCAAATAAATAAATAAAATCTTAAAAAAGTATAATACTAAGCATGAACAAGGAGTTATTAAATATTCCTCACATTACTACATATAATACTGATAATTATATCTAGAGTGGAAATTCAATTGCAAAACTTGACATCCATGACAAAGTTAGTTGGAAGCAGCCTACCTACCTTGATGAATTCAAATTGTTGCTAGGATTGTTGATTTATCATTCTGTAGAAGTCTGCTGATTCCATTTGTTAAACTGTATATAGAAATTATTAAAGCATTATATACATTTACATACATATTTGTATATTTGACTTTTAGGCTGACTTTCTAGCCATACTCAACTAGGCTTATTGGAAGAGAAATTTTACTAGTAAAATACATAGGATTTGAACTGAAGCAATAGTTTCAAACAGTATTTTTAAAAAGTAGTTTTATTTATCAGTGCCATTTAATCTAGAAAGTAAAAAAAAACAAAACAAACCCCAAAAACCACACACACAAAAAACGTTACTTACCTGTCCTTTTGAACATGACCTAGAGACCCATTTTAAGGCGTTTTAGAAAGGGATTAATGATTAACATGAATGGGGTGTTTGGAGTACATGGCAAGGGAAAGTTGAGAGATAATCTGTTAAAGTCTAAACAAAATCCTTTATGGAGCCCTAAGATTTAAACTGGCTGTAGTGCTGTGAGAAGAACATTGTATTCTCTGGTATACATAAAATTTATTTTCTGGTTTGGTAGATGCAATTTATTTGTAAACTGGCAATTACAGAATTGGGTATAGTTTAATTATAATGGTCTATATAAGTGAGATGTAGTGGCATTCTTACATGATTGGCTTTATGAAGGAAAAATCAAAGCTTCTTCAAGATTAATGAAGACGAATGTCCTGAATTCAGTAAAAATCTAAAGCACCTTACAAATGTATAACATTAATTAATGATCATGTATGTTATCTCCTTCAAATTATAGCAATAAAATTAAGCAATAAAATTAAGCTTAGAATTAGAACATATAATTTCTTTAGCTTTTTATAAATTTTAGAGCTAGATTAAGGGATAAAAGAAAAGGTGTACTAAATTTATAGTGTTGGTTTATCTGTGTTGCATACCTTACTGAATGTGAGAGTGGTTGTAAATTTGTAATCTATGAGTTATATTGTAGCCTATCAGTAAGAGTTGTGAGGTCAAGGATCATGATATGCTGCAAATGATAAGGCTAGAGAACATATCTTTGTTATTATTAAATGAATTATTCTTAAAGTTGATGCATAAAACACAGATTCTGCTGAAACATTTTGATCTATTTTCATACTTCAGTTTTTAGAAATATGAATACCAATGACAATCTGCTTTTAGACATTGATTTTTTTTTATAAACAAAGTTGAGAATTTCTACATGGATCTAATGTTTCCAATAGAAATAACAAATATGATTCTATTAATCATATATTCCATAAAATTATGTAGATCTTTGTGTGTGTATATATATATATATATATATATATATAATAAAACATAACTTTGTAATCTAATATTATTGCCTGTGGTCGTCTAGTTCTAGTGTGCTTTCCTTCATGGACTAGAAGAAGAAATACACAACATGAAACAAAGTCTATCATGCTTCTTTGATAAAGCAAGTACTTGAAATCCCAGGTACTTTTGCAGGAGCTTTTACAGAAGTGTGTGAATAACATAACAAATATAAACAAAAATATTGATCTAAAAGGTTACAACCTTGAGATCTGCTCTCTGTGTGTTGTAAGTCAAGGAGAACTTACTAACTGTGAAAGATAGTCATTCAGTAGCTGTAAGAGAGAATATTTATAAAGCATAGATGTTAACCAAATAAAAGACAACCCAAAAGAGGTGGAGAAGGAAGTAACCTGAGACATATTATGGGGCTAATGTGATCAGTGATTCTCCCATCAAATATTATGGTATTAGGTCTTTCTGTTTGATCTTAGGCATACTGCAGTCTCAAAGTATAAAATTAATATTAATGTTTTTATTAGAGGCAACAATGTTGTTTCTACTACACTAATATGTAAATAATAACTAGGCATTTAAAAAATTCTGAGGAGAATTGTCATGTGAAGTGTGAGACTTTTTACTTCGAAATGATGACTTCTAAGTTATAATTGATAAGTACTTAAGTACTTTTCATATTTCCAATATATAGTGCATAACTGTAGGTTACATTTTGTTTTACATATTGGTGTGTACTAATTTGTGAAAGTAATAAAGATTAAGCTATTAGAAACATCAAGAAGGCCAAGTGTACTTCTACAGAAAATATCAAACCAGAAAGCAGTATTGTTTAATACTTTAAGTCATTCACATTCTACACTAACCATGTAACATATGATATTCTAAATAGTTGATTATTAAAGTAAATGTATTGCTGTTCTATCTTGGAAAAAATATTTAAAGGACACTTCCTTTTCATTTTCATAGTGCATGATTTTAGACTCCTAACCAAGATTATAAGGAATTGAAGATATTATGCAGGTCTGAGTTAAATTTCAGGGAGCATAGCACACAGATCACTGAAATAAGCTGCCCCAGGAACGGGTACACCAAAGTGGTCATAATTTAAAATCCTTTTACTGTTTATCAAAATTTTGTTTTCCTGAGGACACAAAATATTACTAGTAAATGGAGAAATCAGTTAAAATAAGCTTTTTGTACCAAAATAAAAATAAAACAAAACATATGTTCTCCTAAACCAGTGAATCTTTTTAAAGACAGGAAGCAGTATACAATCCTGGAGTTTGGTCCCATGACAGCTGGTAATCACCAGAAGCTAGCAGCCCCACTGGGCTTCACTTTAATCTTATTCCTTTGATTCTGAGCTGCATTTTAAGATTGCACGCCAGCTGCTCTTTTAGAAACATACATTCATAGAACATTCTTGCCTTGAGATTAGTTACTTGCACATGTTAAGTGTTGTGAGAACAGATTGAAAGTTCGCTTTCGGAGTGTTGCCCTCGTGGCACACCAGTAAACGGTGAACTCCTATTGGTGCTTGGTACATTAAAAATTATTTTGTAGCCAGAATAGATCCTTAATATAAGTTATAGATTTAAATAAAAATGGTCACACACTAAAATCTGGTGGCTTATGCATTTTAGTGGTAAGAATGGCCCCAAATTTATGAATCTTGATAAGCCACTTAACTTTGATTCTTTATTTAATTGAAGCAAGGTAGGCAAAATGCTTGTCATTATTCAGAAGCTTTCCATTAAATCACATTCTGAGATCACATCTAGAAATGAAATTCTTTGGGACTTTTCTTAATAAACTGAGTGCATCCTGATAGAAGAATAAGAACCTTTTCTTTAGAAGTGACTTATCCCCTTCAGTTGATAGAATTGTTTTTACAAAATAACGACAAGTATCTAAATTAGGTTCTGGGATTATAGTTCCTAAATCTGGTTCTTGACTTCAAGGAGGAATAATTTAACAAGCTATGATTGATTTTTTGTAATGTATTTATTTAATTATTATTTTTAAAAATGTATCTTATTTTTCTCAGGTAAATAGAACCAAACCACATTTTTTCATTCTTTTGGACAAACAGAATGATTGTTCTCAATAATGGCTTTTTAAGGTTATAGATATAAGCAGCAAGGATAATGCTGGAATATTTTTAAATGACTCAGTTTATTGAACTTACAGTAATGATTGACAGAAAGTAAGGATTATGGGATGTCTTTTGAGTAAACTTCAGTATAAACTTAACATTAATATTACTAAAACGGGTAAGACTAAGACATTAGACTGTTTTAACTGACATAATCAAGAAGACAGTAAGTCATCATACTTTATTGTATGATGTCTTACCCTTTTATGAATTAGAACAGAAAATTTAGGAAATGCTGTTTCCTTTTATCACTTTGTTTCTGGTTACTCTCTAATATAATTTGAGGCTAATTATGCTAGTTCAAAGCAACTTTTTATGTGCTCGTAAATTAGAGTAAGACTAGAAATACTAATCCTCCTTCTCAAAGGTGAGCTGGTATGGTGGATTCGACTTCTTTAAGCAGTAGCATCTCTATTCCTTCCAAGAACAATCCAGGGATTTCCCACCTGATAGTAGAAGTAATGTGTAGTTTTTTAGACTCTAAACTCTAGAAGTTAATGTCAGTATTAACTTGTGGGCAATAACATAGCATAGAGGTTAAGTGTACAACCATACAATCCAGTCTTGATTGCTTTTGACCTGGAGAAGTTACTTAATGACCTGGGACCTCAGGTTTCTCATCAGCAGAATGTAGGTAAAGTCCCTATTTCATAGGGTTGTGGTCAAGGTTGAATGATGTGAAACATGTAACATACTCCTCAAAAGTTAGTAGGCCTAGAAAGGAAAAATACCTTGAAAAAAGTAATTTTAGGTATAACATCTGGTAGGATAGAGGGATTCATAGAAAAATGAAGAGGGAGTTCTCGGAAAACTAAATACTTAAACTAACAAGGCTTTTAAAAGGAAATAACACCTCAGCCAAAACTTTCTGAAGGATGGATAGTCTTACCTGTTCAAGAAAGGTTAACAAAAGTTAATAGCATGGGAAAGGTACTAAGATATGAGAGATGAAAGTATGCAAATTAATTACTATAATACAGGGTATAAAGTGTAGGACAAGTAAGGAAAGTGCTATGGGTTATAAATTATTTCAATTTAGCATGCCCGATTAGAGACCTTGGAGGCAGTCATGTTTGGGCTGTGTCTTAAAGAGTGGACAATCTCAATATATTCATTCATGCTTACTGGTCCCTTTATTCATTTTTTCTTTTTACCACTCATTTTGTCTGTGAATTATCTTGCCTTACCCTTTTATTTCTTGCCACTCTAAGAAATCTTGTATATTTTTGAAAAATCACTTATTTTTGAATAGGTAACAATATTTTTATTGTATTTAGTATTTGGTTGCTAGATACTATAGCCTAATATTTGTAGAGTTTTTGAATATTTTTCTGTGTTTTTCCCCCTGTGATTATTTCTTGGGTAGTATATGTTGGCATTATTAATGGAAGTTTCCCTTTCTCTTCCTCAGTGCTTTGAAACCATTTATATGGCATTAAATGTGTCAGCTTCTTAAAGGAGTTTTTGTTTTTGTTTTTTAAGAATTCCTCTACAAATGCTTTCGTGGAAGAGTTTATTTAATTTTGGAAGAATAGGTTGGTTGTCTTTGACAAATCTCTCCTTGCCCCCCTTTTTTTTTTTTTTTTTTTGATAAGGTATTTGGCTCACATATGGTTGATCACCAGCCGGGACATCCTGTTCACCTCCCCGCATGTATTCTACTTTGAGAGTAGCTGCATACTCTTGTAGGTTCTTGACTGAGATAGGCTGTTGAAGGTGTCCACTCTTGATGGGATCCTAGTGGTTCACCAATCACATTTGGCAGTTATCCCTTACTTTTTCTGTGTAGGAGTTACAGGATTTTCTAGTTTCATTAGAGATGGGTTCTGGGGCACCTGGGTGGCTCAGTCATTAAGTGTCTGCCTTTGGCTCATGTCATATCCCAGGGTCCTGGGATCGAGCCCCATATCGGGCTCCCCGCTCAGCAGGGAGCCTGCTTCTCCCTCTTCCACTGCTTGTGTTCCCTCTCACGCTGTCTCTGGCTCTCTGTCAAATAAATAAATAAATAAATAAAATCTTAAAAAAAAAAAAAGAGATTCTTTATTTCTATGTTGGTTTCTCTGCCTTGTTTCGGGACATAGTTCTAAGTATAAAGACATTAAGTACTTTTTCTTTGAAATTAGGTATAGATTATAATGGACTGAACTGTGTCCCCAGAATTCATATGTTAAAGCCCTGACTCCCAAAGTGACTGTATTTGGATATAGGAGCCTTAGGTAATTAAGGTTAAATGTAGTCATAAGGGTATAAGGCCTTAATCTGATAGAACTGATGCCCTTATAAGAAAAGAAACAGAAACCAGACCTCTTCCCACCCCCTCCTAAAAGGGCTGAGGACACAGTGAGAAGGTGGTTGTCTTCAAGTCAGGGACAGTGGTCTGGCCAAAAATACCACTTTGAATTTATACTTCCCAATCTCCAGAACTGAGGGGAAAAATTTTTTTCTGTTGTTTAAGTCACCCAGTCTGTGGTAATTTTTTAAATGGTAGCCCTAGCGGACTAATAGATTATGTTAAAAAAAAAAAAAAAGCCATAATTGAAAAATTAACAAGAAATGTTAAGTTTCCAATGCTCGTCTAAATGTTTTAATTCCAATTAGTTAACATACAGTGTTTTATTACTTCATTGTGTTTTCAATCTTTTAGGAGTGAAAGAATATCCACAACTTTAGTGTTTGTCCTTAAAGGGAGTATAGGGTAGATATAGTTAAACTGGTTAGGCGGTAATTTTAAAACTGATAGTACCTAATGGCCCTGTTTCTCAAGATGCTCTTTTATGTTAGACTTACGCTTTTTATATACAATTATATTCTTTGTGAACTACTGTTATAATATAGCAGCAAATAATGAGATTACATGTTAAAGTAACTTGTGTAGAAGCAAGAGTTCTACCTTTCTATCATTTTCTTTCTCTCTCTCTCTCTCTCTTTTTTTAAGATTGTATTTATTTGAGAGGGAGAGGGAGAAGGAGAGGGAGAGAGAGAGAGAGATCGCAGGAGCGGGGGGAGGAGGAGCGGGGGAAGGAGGGACAAGCAGACTCCCTGCTGAGCTCTATCCCAGGACCCTGAGATCATAACCTGAGCGGAAGGCAGACGCTTAACCTACTGAGACACCCAGGTGCTCCTCTATCATTTTCAGCTACATTTAACTACTAAATACTTAACACTGGTATTTAAATCTGTAGTTCGTCACATTCTTTCGCTAAATACTTTATGTAGCCAATTTCAATGTGGGACTTTAAATATCCTCAAAGATTATTATGTAAAGCCTAAACTTTTTTTAAAAAATAAATAGTAACCATAATTCAGCTTAAGACAAATAGTGTGTGTGAGGAGAGGGAGAGAGATTTTGAAATATGCTTTGTATTTTTAGAACTCTTTAATATGTGTTCTTGTCTTCTGAGTAAGCAGTATTTTTCTGCTATTATTAACAACGCTTTACTGTAGGTATGGCTGTTTACCTGATTCCAGAAAACATGTTTGTTCGTTAATTTATATGACCTTTTTTTGTGATTTTTAATCCTTACTAGTAATGCTGCTTTTCTTATGTAAATTTTACCCACTAATCAAAATTTAGATACTGCTATGGACTGAATGGTGTTCCCTCAAAATTCATATGTTGAAGTTCTAATCCCCCGTGTCACTGTATTTCTAGTTAGGGCCTTTAAAAAGGTGATTAAGGTTAAGTGTAGTCATAAAGGTGGCGCCCTAAACTTATAGAAATGGAACAGACACCAGGGAGTGTTCTCGCTTTGGCCACATTCCCACAAAGAAGAGGCCATATGAGCGCACAGTACTATGGAGCTGCCTACAAGCTAAGAGGAAAGGCGTCAGAATCAAACAGACTTGGTCAGCACCTTGTCTTCTGTTGGGTAAGCCACCCAGTCTATGATATTTTGTCATGGCAGCACAGGCAGACTAAGACGGATTCTAGCCCAACAATCAATGAAACATGACAATTCTGTAGCCATTTAATATCATTTTAAAAACTCAGTTTTGGCTCTACTTTATATAATCTGTACTACATGTTTTTTTATATTTTTCTCGTTTTTTCAACTAAGTGGTAGACTCCGAGGGCAGTTTCATCTCATGTTCATTTTGTACAGCACTATTACCTAGCAGAAGGGTGAATACAAAAACAGAACACTTATGATTTGATTGATTAGATCTTGAATTCTCTAAAAAATGGCAAATTTACCTGGAAAATTGTGCAACTACTTTTTTAGTCTTGAATATAAAATTTTAAGGTGGGTGATTTGATAAACAGTTAAAATTTTAAATATAAGTATTCTTAATTTAGAAAGTTTTAAAAACTTGATTCAATACCTAAAAGATGAATACTTAAATCAAGTTTTTTTAGTCTTATTGTGATAATCACAATTAACGTAGTATCATGGCAATGGAATAAGGTGAAATAAATGCTTTTGAACCTTTGAAGATGGAGATCTTGCCAAGGAACAAAGCATAAATTTTAATGAATATACATCCTATTATTTTTGAAGGAAAAATGATTTAGAAAGGATAGCCTTTGTATTTCAAATAATTGTTTCCGATTAATAATCTTTAGCCTATAAGCATAGGATTTATATTTTTTTATCAAAAGTGAATACAACTAGAATTTTGAATGCATAATAAATATCAGATTTAGAAGAAATTAATTTTCCATGGGTAAAATGATGACAGAATTTCCATAGGTTATTACAACTTGTCATCAAACCTGCTGGGTTTTAATGCACAGGACTTATTTTTTAGCTGCTGAGCTGAAAATTGGTGTTGGCAGACAAAAAGAAGCTGGTTTTGTTTCAAGAATACAACTAAATGCTAATTATAAAAATGGATTTAAAGTTACCAGAGGGAACATTTTTCACGAGCCTTATGAAAAGAACTGCTAGTCAGTGCTCAATTAATTAAGACACCAAGAGCGTTCTTTTATTCCTGCACTCTATTAGCTCAATATTAGTCATGAAGGAGATAAAAGCAGGAAGTTAAACTTTTCATTTGCTGTGTTTTCATTTTTGCCTTTTTAAAATGGGCCATCCTGCCTTTCCATACTGGTTGTTGACATTTTGAGTTACGTTTCTCCCATCTTTGATTATGAAGCATCATAGGAGAAAGTAGAGAAAGAATGTTTAGATTGATAAGTTAAAGAGGCTATTGATAGTTATCAGGGAACATATAGTTTACTTTCAATGGCATAAGCATCCTAGACATAATGAAATAGAAACTCAAACACAAAATGTGTATTCATATTTTCTTTCTATTGTGTTTCATTGAATGGTGAATCATATAAAAATATTTATGAGGAATATAAATAATTTATATGAGTTGAAGAGTTTGTGAGGAATATAAAGAAATGATTGGCTAAGAAGGGTAATAGTCTTAAAGGTCTTATGTTCATTCATTCATTCAATTCATTATTCCTTTATTTATTGTCATTAGTGGCCAGTAAATTTGGATTTAAATCACTAAATTCTAACTCTTGCAATTCCCCATCCTATCTTTTCGCTAAAATGTTATTAAAATTGTAGACAGATGGAAAAAACTTTCATTCTTGTTCCAATTTTGCATAGCCATGTATTGATATTTGTTGGAATTTCTAATATTTCAGTAAACAAAGTAGCCCCTGATGAAAAACATTTTTTGAAGTTTACTTTTTAATGACTTTTTCCCAAGCAGAAGTATATGGTGAAAAACAAACACAAAAGCCTCAAAGGAAATCAAACCAATACATCAACCACTGGAATTTTTTGAAACACATGTATTTTTAATTCAATCACAGTCTTTGAATTTTAAACATGAGTCTTTCTCAGCCTGTTGCAATAAAAATGGAGAATGGAGTCCTGGTACTTTTCTTTTTCTCAGGAGGAGGTTTGGCTGGTAGTAAAAACCCGTGCAGTTTTCAGTGATTTATTTAGGACAAAATCTATTGAAGAAACTTTAATATTATAGCCACTTAGAAAAACTTTTAGAGAAAAGAAATTAGATTGAATAGCGTAGTGTTACTTTGTCAAAGCACAGTCAAGAACAAAAGATCCCTCGGGGATTATGAATATGGGAACATCCTACCTTTGGCTTTCAATATGAAATGTTAAAACACAAATGGAAACAGTCTAAAATAAATGCTCACAGAATATAAATTTGCTTATTTTAGGTGAAACAGAAAATATAAGAAAGGGTACAGTATATTAACATCTCAAGAATGCCAGATAAAAAGTTTAGGAATTGAGATTATAGTAATCATTCATTAGGTGATTAAAATGATCATGGGGTTTTATGTATTAAAACAGGGCATATTGACGATATTTTGAGGTCGGGGAAGAGTAGTAAATCTAGTCTTCATACAATTGATAGTGGAAGAGGCTGGCTCAACAGGGAATGGGCTCTCCATTTGCAAAATTAACCACCCTTCCTCTATTAATGGAAGTGAGCTGGATAGGTTGAAAAGCAAGATCTGCCAACCTGAGGGTTCTCTGCAACGATAATTGCATGTACTCTCAACTGTGCCCAGAAAAAGTGTCTGGGGTTAAAGAGAGAAAAATATGGGGTATCCACTTGTGCATCCAACTTGAGCGAAGCAGGCAAGATGACTAGAAATCTATTCATTCAATAAATATGCAGTAAAGACCTACAATGTGCCATACACTTTGATAGGCACCAGAATATAGTGGTGAACAAGAAAAAAAAGTTGCTGGTCTCATGAAAATTACAGTTATGTTGAGAGAAAATGTGTAGTGTGTGCGAGTTAAATTACATGGGGTCCAAAGTTGCTTTTAAAATTTTGTTTGTTAAGGGATACCTGAGTGGTTCTGTCAGTTAAGTATCTGCCTACGGCTCAGGTCATGATCCCAGGGTCCTGAGATCAAGTCCTGCGTCATGCTCCTTGCTCAGCAGGGAGCCTGCTTCTCGCTCTGCCTACTGCTCCCCCTACTTGTGTGTGTGCGCATGCGCTCTCTCTCTGTCTCTGACAAGTAAATAAATAAATAAAATTTTTGTTTATTGAAACATAATGAGGTTAATTGTTGTACAATGACATGACATTATTAGATAGCTGTGCATTTTGTTTGCCTGTTACTGCTCTGGTATTTATAATGAAGAACATAATCATTTGTTAAAAGGAGCCTTAACATGACTACCTAAGCCTTCTGCAACCACAGTGTAGCACTATGCAGAGACTTCTCTGGAACCTCTCCACTGGCCATACACAAATTAAAATCGGAGATTTTAATTGAACTAATCCTTTAAGAAATACTGTACTTTTTTAAAAAGAGCACGAAAAGACCTTCAGATTCCCCTTGGTTTCTAACTTTCTTGAGAGCAAATTTTTTTTTTTTTTTTTTTTTTTTTTAATTTTAGGAAGACTAACTGGCCAGAGTGCAAATCACTTGAGACCCAACAAACATTGACCAGGTCACCATTTAATTCTACTATGTGCTAATTACATTTTAATCTCCAAGCTCATTCATTTTCTTTACTAAGACTAAAACCCTGTGACCTCATTTTCTCTGATACACTGAGATGTTATCAAATGTATGGTAGATTCTTCCATTACATTAAAAAAAAAAAACTATTTTTCTTAGGACTTAAAATATTTAGCTTTACATCTACTAATTGCTGATACCTATGACTTTTCAGACAATCTCCTGCTTTCCTTGATGATTTGGGGCTTTGTTTTACAACCTTCTAGCCCACTCTAATTTCTGCAGTCATTCTGAGGGACTTTGATATCTTTGTGTGGTAATCCTTATAATAATGTGGTATTTTGGTTCCTTGATCTCCTCTCCTTTTATGACTATTTTGCTTAACCTACCTTAACCACCCACTCCCACAATCACACTCCAGGACTGTTTTTTCTTCATTTTCCCTCCATTTCATATGAATGGCATTGTAATACTATACATGAGAAAGGAAAAATATTTTGTGCTCCTAATCCCTCTCTGGAGAGACAGAAAGGCCAGCATGCCACATTATCAGGTTAGAGGTTCTCCTTGACAATACCAGACATTTTCATCATCAAAAACTTGAAATTACAGAATAATTAATACAGAATTCCTTCTGATGATGATCACATCTTACTACATTTTACCAACTATTCCCACTGTTACTATTCTCCTCCTTCAAGGCGACTTTTAACCCACAGACAAATTATTTTCTCCCTGTTCGTGCACTATTTTTTTCCCCTGAGTTCCCTCTCTGTCTAGTTAGCATGCTTTGACTTGCCTTTTAATTATATTTGTGTCATTACTGTTAATATTTGCCTAGTTCCCCTTCTGTAATTCTTGGGTAAATCAAACCAAACCAAACACAATATTCAAGCAAAATCTTTTTCCTCTCTATATCTACATCTAAGCAACTACACCCTGCTGTAGAGAACCACCCAACTGGGCATGGTGGTGACACAGCCCATGAAATCCAAACCACTACATCCCCTGGGCCCTAAATACAATTCAATATTGAATACATTTCCTTAGTCAACTTGATCTCCTATTGTCTACAGTGTTGGAAGAACAGACCCAGAAAGAATAAATAAAATTGGGAGTTCCAGAGGGCAAATATGCAATAAAGAACATAGAAAATAGATGGATGGTGTTGCTGGGTTAAAGGTTACATGTATTTACAATTTTGATAGCTTTTCCAGATTATTTTCCCCAGAGGTAAGGTATTTATATTCTCATCAGCAACCTATGACAATACTCATTCACTCAATCCTTGCCTGTATTAGATGTTAACTCATTTAATATTTGCAGTCTGATGGGTACAAATGAATAATATCTCATTCTTACACTTTTCTTTGTAATGAGATTAATTGTCTATTATAATTTGCTCATCTTCATATTAGGTTATTTTTATTCCTTTGCAATTTTTGAATCATTTTATTTTTTAATATGTTGTAAATATTTTCTCAGTTTGACATGTATCTTTTACATTGATTTTTTATTACACATAAATCAATATGCTTTATGTGCTTATAATAACCTATATTTTCCATATGACTTCTGCATATTCTATCTTGCTTAAGAAATTCTTTTCTGTCACAGATAAAGAAATGTATTTTCTGAGTCATTGCTACTTTAAGGATATATTGGGAATGAAGCATGAGAGACTATGGACTCTGAGAAACAAACTGAGGGCTTCAGAGGGGAGGGGGGTGGGGGAATGGGATAGACTGGTGATGGGTAGTAAGGAGGGCACGTATTGCATGGTGCACCAGGTGTTATAGGCAACTAATGAATCGTCGAACTTTACATCAAAAACCAGGGATGTACTGTATGGTGACTAACATAATAAAATATTATAAGAAAATAAAAGGATATATTCTTACACTAAGAATGTTTCTTCTTTTTCAGGAATTGTTTTTGTCTATAATTTTATTTCTTTATATTTTTGTCTGCATTATAACATAACACTTTTATTTGATCTTCTAAAACAAATATATAACTTACATTGATGACCATTCTTTTCAAGGTCATCTATAGAATAATTTTTAAGTTCAAAGATTTTATTTACTTCCAGAGACTTTGTGTTTATTACCTTGGTTAAATTTTTAATATAAACTGACTTTAATTTTTTAAAAAGTTTTAGAGTCACAGTAAATTAAGCAGAAAGCAGAGGAAGTTCCCTTATACTTCTACACACCACCCCACCACACACACGCACACAGACTTCCATTACCAACATCCCCCGCCAAAGTGATATATTTAACGGATGAACCTACATTGACAATTAACATTCAACATCAATAGTTTATATTGGCACTGTGGATTTTGATAAATGTATAATAACATGTACCTACCATTATAATATCATACAGAACAGTTTCACCACTCTAAAAATCCTGTCTTCACCTATTTAATCTCCTACCCACTGGCAAGCACTGATCTATATTTAGTCTACATAGTTTTGCCTTTTCCAGAATGTCATTAGTTGGAATTATAACCTACGTAGCTTTTTAGAATGGCTTTTTTTTTTTTTCTCCACTCAGTAGTGTACACTTAAGATTTCTCCATGTCTTTCCATGGCTTGAGAGTTCATGTCTTTCTAATGTGGAATAATATTCCACTGTCTGCATATACCACAGTTTATCCTTTGAACCAAGGACATCTTGGTTGCTTCCAAGTGTGCAGGATTTGAGTGGACATAGTTTTCAAATCATTTGTGTGAAATACAAAGGAGTGTGCTTGCTGGATCATATGAAAAGAGTGTGCATGTGATACCTGGGTGGGTCAGTCAGTTAAACCTCTACCTTCAGCTCAGATCATAATCCCAGTTCCTGGGATCTAGCCCTGAGCTGGGCTCCCTGCTCAGTGGGGAGCCTGCTTCTCCCTCTTCCTCTGCCACTCCCCCGGCTTGTGCTCTCTCTGTCCAATAAAATCTTTTTTGAAAAAGAGTATGCTTAGCTTCATAAGAAATTGCCAGAATGTCTCCCTAAGTAGCTACACTGTTCTTTGTTCTCACCAGCAATGTATTGAGAGCTCCTGTTACCTGACATCCTCACCAGCATGTGGTGGTGGTAGTGTTCTGGACTTTAGTCATTATAATAGTTGTATTTTGGTATTTAATTTTTGTTGTAATTTAATTGTTGCTGCATTTCTCTGATGATATGATGTGGAACATCTTTTTTTTTCAATTTTATTTTGTATAGTTAACATACAGTGCTATATTAGCTTCCGGTGTACAACACAGTGATTCAGCACTTCCCTACATCATCTGGTGCTCATCACAGCAAGTGCACTCTTGAATAGCCATCACTTATTTCACCCATCCGCCCATCTACATCGCCTCTGGTAACCATCAGTTTGCTCTCCATAGTTAAGAGTCTGTTTCTTGTTCTCTCTCTCTCTCTTCCCCTCTCTTTCTCATTCTTTCTTTCCTTTACCCATTTGTTTTGTTTCTTAAATTCCACCATACAAGTGAAATCATGGTATTTGTCATCCTCTGACTGACATGTTGCTTAGCATAATACTCTCTAGCTCTATCCATGTCATTGCAAACAGCAAGATTTCATTCTTTTTATGGCTGTGTAATATTCCATTGAATATATATACGATATGATATGGAATATCATTTAATATGCTTATTTGCTGTTTTATATCTTCTTTAGTGTGATGTCCAGGTCTTTGGCCCATTTTTTAATCAGATGGTTTATTTTCTCATTGAGTTTTAAGAGTTCTTTGTATATTTTGGATAAAAATCCTTTATCACATAATGTGTTTTGCAAACATTTTCTCCTGGCCTCTGGTTTCTCATTAACCTGACATGGTCTTTCCCAGAGAGAAGTTTTTAGAAAATCTTAATGAAGTACAGCTTATCAATTCCTTCTTTTATGGATTGTGCCTTTTGTGTTCTATCTGAAAAGTCATCACAATACTCAGGTTCATATAGGTTTTCTCCTGTGTTATCTTCTAGGACTTTTATAGTTTTGTGTAATTACATTTAGGTCCATAATCAATTCTGAGTTATTTTTTTATGAAGGATATAAGATTTATGTCTAGTTTTTTTTTTTTTTTTTTTTTTTGGCAGGTGGAAGACCAGTTGTTCCAGCATAATTTATTGAAAAGACTATCTTTCTTTCCCATTGTATTGCCTTTGTTCCCTTCTCGAAGATCGACTATGTGGGTCTATTTTTGGATTTAACTTTTGTGATTTAAAATTTCATTTTATTGGGTCTGCCTAAGTTGGTGGAAACTGTTACATCTTTTTGACATTCTTTTACGCCAGTATTCAGCTGATTCCTACTTATTCTTCATGTTTAAAATTAAATGCCAAATTGGATTATATGTTTCATGGTACCTATAATTTCTTCATTTATTATAATCATAACTAATTTCTTTAGAAAATGTCTCTCATGTTAAAAGTCCTGTAAATGGGGAATGTATATTCTGTGTTACATGCATGTAAAGGAATACTACTGGCCATAAAAAGATGAACTGATACATACAACAATGTCGATGAATCTTAAATGCACTATGCTCAGTAAAAGTCATACTCAAAAGGCTACATATTCTGTGAATCTATATGGCATTCTAGAAAAGGCAAAATCCTAAGGATAAGAATCAGATCAGTGTTTGTAAGGGAGTTAGTGTGGTGAAACTGTTGACTGGAAGGGGCACAGGGGAAATTTTGGAGCGTGATGAATCTATTATGCCTATTGATTATATGCATTTGTCAAAACTAGCAGAATTATATATGAATAAGTTATACATATTTTTAAGGTATAATGGATATATAACAATTTTGTTTTTATTTTAAATACAGTATTTCTTCCAATTCCTATTTTACATTTCTCTTGAATAGGTGAAACTTATCCCTGGCCAATTTAACAATTTGTTTACTAATTTCAAAAATTTTAAAGTTAAAATCTCTTTGAGTCTCTGCATGCAGTTATCAACAATAGGAGTTAACTTTAGTTCTTCCTTTAAATTTTTTTTCTGGCAAATTTTCATGTTCTGGTCTTACTGATTTTTCTAGACACTCTAAGAAATATTGAATAGCAATAGTGCTAGTAGATACCCCTCTAGTTCCTGATTTCATTTAAAATTGTTTTTTACTTGGAAAAAAATGTGTGGTTGGCTTTTGATAAGTGATCTCTGTTATACATAGAGTTTCCGCTTTATATTTTACTGAAAACTCTTATTTATATGGAATATATTAGGTATAGGAAATGTATTAGATTTTTAGAATCCTCTGATACAATTTTATAATATTTTGCTATAAACTCACTGCTCTTTCAAGAAAATAATTGAAATTCTTTTTTTAAAGAGATACCATTTAATTGAAATTTTTAAGTTGCTCCTGCAATTTTGAGGAAGATCGTAGCAACTAAATAAAATATGAAAGGGTGATTTGTTAAATCTGCATCTCCATTACAGGAGTACTAATTTGCAGATGTTTTGTCTTAGTGATCTGGATGAGTGAGATGATTCGTATCTTTCACACTATAAAAAGCTGGGCACTTTAGACAGTGTATCACTTGAATTTAATCTCAAAGGTATATGCTAGTAACCCTACAGTACACAGAAACTTAGGACATAGAACTTAAGATAAATATTGTGTCAAAGGCCACATAACTGGTAAGAGCAGTACTGGAACCTCAGAAGAGTATTGTCAGAAGAGTATTCTTGGCTGAGGGTTTTTTCCTTTCACCACTTGAATATATTAAGCCATTCCCTTTAGGCCTGTACAGTTTCTGCTGAAAATCAACTGATGCCTTTATGTGATTTTCCTTGTATGTAACTGTTTTCTCTTGCTGCTTTTAAAACTCTCTTTTTATTACTAATTTTGGCCAATTTAATTATGCGTCTTGGTTAGACAATCTTGGATTGATTTTTGTTGGGAGTTCACTGTGCATCCTGGATCTGAATTTCTGTTTCCTTCCCCAGATGAGGGACATTTTCAGCTATTATGTATTCAAATAAATTTTCTGCCCCTTTTTCTCGCTCTTCTCCTTCTGGGATCCCTATAATACAAATGTTTTTTGTGCTTAATGGTGTTGTTGAGTTCCCTTGACCTAATCTCATTTATTATTTTTTTTTCTTTTTCCTGTTCAATTTGGTTGCTTTCCATTACTCTTTCGGCTCACTCATCCACTCTTCTGAGTCCTCTATTCTACTATTTATTCCTTTTCATGTATTTTTATGTCAGTTACTACGTTCTTCATCTCTGATGAGTTCTTTTTGATATTTCCTTTTGTTGAAGATCTCACTGAAATCCTCCACTCTTTTCTCAGGTCTCTAGTGTCTTTATGACCATTAATTTGAATTCTTTATCAGGTATATTGCTTACTTCTGTTTTGTTGTGATTTTTTTTTCCTGTTCTTTCATTTTGAACATACTCCTCTGTTTCCTCGTTTTGTCTAACTTTCTGTATCTGTTTCTATGTGTTAGGAAAGTCATCTATGTCTCCTGACCCTCAAAGTAGTGGCCTTCTAAAGAAGAGGTTCTGTAGTGAGTGCCCTGTAATTCAGTGTTCCCTGTTCATTGGAACCTGGAGCTTCAGGGGTGTCTCCTATGTGTGTTTGATGTGTCCTGTTGTTACACCATGTTTGCCTTCAGTCCAGTTGGCAGCAATCATCCACTTTGCCTGCTGTGGGTGCACTGGGCAGGGTTTGGTCCTGGTGCTGTTAAGGGGTTAGTTTGGGGCTACAGAGGGCTTTTAGTTGGATATTAACAGCATTCATACCAGATACCTGCCCTTGGCCTATTATTTGGGGCTGCAGTCACACCGAAGTGCAGGGTGCTCTCTGTGCTGCCCCCTGAGAGCCTTTTGTTGGTGGGGAGGACTGGCAGTCTGCCTAGATGCTTGTCCCCAGTCCAGCCTGCCAGGGCTGCAGTTGTATTGATTGGTATGGCACTCTCTCTGTGCTGCCAGCTATTTGGTTCAGCTGCTGAGACTATGGGTGTACTGGTGTGTGTGGTAATTTTTCCCTCTCCTCGGGGCAGAAGTCACTTCATAATGGTGCCAGTCCCCTGGGGTCATCTGCAGGGTGTGATGGGGCAAGAACTGCTTTGGAGGAATACCTGCAGAGTGGGGTGGGTTGAATGGGGGCAGATCTGCAGAACAGAGGAGCAGAACGCATGGTGGTAGCAAGATAGGTGGAAACTGTTCTCGCGGGTTCTTGCCAGTGTCCATCTATCTAGGTTGGGGTGGGGGTCAGGTGAATGGCACCCACCAGTACTTCTGTTCTTGGAGAAGTCAGAAAAATCCTTGCTCCCGCCACACACGTTCTGAGATTAGTAAATAAATCTCTGATACCTCATCAGTTTTTCAAACTGCTGCTTCTATGCCTTATCTCTACTGGATTATTTGTTATACTGGGTCATTAAAGGCAGAGACTCAGTTTCCTACTGCCCTCAGGCTCTCCTGGAACTAACCCTGCTGATAGTAAAAACTCATGGAGTTAAGCCCCACTGATTTTCAAAGCCAAACATTACGGGGACTTGTCTTCTCAGTGCAGCTCCCTGCACAGGGTACCTGATGTGGTGATCTTCTCACTTCTCTCTGCTTTTGCTTATGGTGTTCCCTCCCATTTGTGGGGACTGTTGCAGGGGGTTTGGTTCAAAACTCTGTCTCCTGCCCTTTTAGATATGGTCTCGTCTATACAATTAACTGTGGAAGGTCTGTTCTGCTAGTCTTCAGGTCATTTTCAGGGTTAGTTTCACTGACGTGGTTGTTCTCTTGTGTGTGTCCATGGGATGAAGTGAGCTCAGGATCCTCTACTTCCCCATCTTCTCAGAAGCTCAGATATTTGAAAATCTTAACTGTGTGAAATGATGGCCAATGGAAAATTTATTTGAAAATAATGAAAAGGAAATTTATGATCCAGTAATAAGTATTTTCCTAGCACCTCCTGGCTTCTTGTAAATAACCCCTGAAACTTTATGCTACAGGTGGCATAAAGTTTGTGTGTTCACTTTGATAGTTTTACCTTCAAAGCAATCTTCAGAAAAAGTTATCTTTATTTCCAACTTCAAGTTCAGCACTTCCTCCCAGTGTATAACTTGTTAGACACTCCAATAACAACAAGTGTAACTGCTTGGGTTATACTGATGAGTTTCATCAGCTAATTCCATTTTTGTACTTTCAGATTACTTGTCTGGTTTGTCACACACTTCCGTTGAGTGTTCAATTGTACAGTTTAACAATTAACAGACAGTTCTACCATGGAGCATTTAATTGTTCTGGTTCTATCAAATCCACTTGAATTTATAATACCTTCACAGTTGTCAACCTGTTCCTGTCATACTGTCCAACTTCACTTGAACTTCTTATAAAAAGGCTCCAATCTTTAATTACAAAGAAGAAATAGTCCTTCATTTGGTTGTATTGGGTTTTCCAAATATCAACTCCTTATGATATAAATTATACAAAACAATGCTTAGAATAAATTATTTTTTATTTAAAATACTTCTCATTAAGAAAATGAAATTCATTTAAATTCTATTTTGATAGTATAATTAAGTGATAAAAAATTATGAGCCTCAGAGCCATGTAACACCCGACTACAAATCCTATCACCCACATGAGCAAAGTAAATAAACACCGTAAGCCTCAGTTTCCACAATTATAAATGCAGGTATTAAACACTGTTGCTGCAATAATTAAGATAGGTAAGCAAACTAAATATTCCTATGTACTTGGTACATAGTAAAATAACAAAATAAAAAGGTAACTTTTTAGTAATACTAATTTCTATTTAAATAGGTACATATTGAGTAATAAGACATTTTCAACCTTGTTGGTAGATATCCAACAGGTATATCAGGAATAGTAAATATCTCCTTCCATTCTGTAAAATTAATCATTCCCTTGATGGTGTCAACTTTTGTAAGATTCTTGTCCACATCTTAATTAAACTTACCTGAAATAAATCCATATCCAGAACCAATAAAACTGATAATCTGCATACTATAGATAGTGGGTCTTAAGCTATGCTTGTTAACAAGCTTAGACAACTTTAAGTATTTGAAGATATTTTCCCTTTAGCAATAGCAGCAACATTTTGACTAATTAGATTAATGATTTGGATACTCTTTTTATTGTCTTTTCATAGTACATTAATGCTATTTGTTGGGTTCCATTTTAACATTTGGCTGAGTGCTGGGAAAATAAGTCAGCAAAATCAATCAATTCTCCGAATATTACTGTCAGGTCAATACAAGACCATGTGTATAAATGTTCAAAATTTTACTTATTTTCATTGCAAAATAAAAGAAGATTTCTTCTTAGTTTCAAGAGAAAGTTCTGTTGTGATTGGATCCATATAGAATAATACAGTAACATGTCAGAGGATCTTCAAATATAGTGCAAAGAGCCATCACTAGAAGGTAACTTATTGCAGAGAACGCTGTGTTAAAAGGTGTGAGAAATTTGATTGAGTATGCACTGATCTTTAGACGTACGCTGATACCATACTCTCATATCTTCTGCCTTTTTTCCCCAAAAGCAAAGCACACAGAAAGTAAATTCTATTCATTTATGTTTATTCTGCCATTGATAATAAAAATAAAAGCTTACTGACAATTTATCTTTATTTCATCTTAAACATTATCCATATGCATTTATTTCTCTGGTCCTTGAAGACAAGCAAAAAATCAAAGGTTTTATGGAATAAAATATCAAAGAGTTGACAGAAACAGAGTGACTCTCTTTCCTATTTTATAAGGATGGTTCTGAATTTTGTGTGGAGTTTAGTCAGTGTAGCAAGAATAGAATCAAGGCTGTATCTGTTTTCTGCATTGTTCATTGGCAGAGATGATGGGAGTTAGACTGTGTGGTAGCAGTGGTGGAAGTAAATCTGGAAATATTGATTGGATACATTGGTTGGACTCCTAATTAATAAACTCAAAATGCTTCTTTTCTTTATAATATTTGCAGTCACACAAATCTAACTTTTCAGTTTATTTTTTCTTTCTTTAGAATCAGATTGCTGCTATCCCTTGAAAATAAGAGACAATTCAATAAATGTCTGTTGAATAAATAAATGAGAGAAATATATCTCTTTTCTGTTTTGTAGATCCATCTTCACATGCAGTGTTGAATAATTTATCATTACATCGTACTCTGGTAAGTTCAGCATGCTTCATAGCTTCAAGGTCATTTTTTTTTTTTAACTGTTGTTATCTAAGTAATCCTAAAATGTGGCATGGAGTGTTGGATTTAAACTAATCTTTTCTTGTGTAGTTTTCTAGCTGATATCATGTCTTTTAAATGTCACCAGTGCTAACCTTTATTGTTGTATACTGATCAAATACACTGCAGGTAAATTGTTACATCAGTCTTAACTCACTTTATGAGATCTTGGATAAAGTGCAAGAAATTATAAAAAATTGTATAAAATGAGAATGATTTCTAATGCTGCTATTATTTTTATCCTTACATGTTTTTGAAGGAAAAATACTAATAACTTCATGTTGAATATATATGTAGGCAATGAATGAAAAGAATGAAAAACACATTTTCTTAAGAGACTGTTAAACTGGCTTTGAAAACTGTAGTGAACATACTTTTTTTTTTTTTTCTGGCACTTTCCCTCTTATTTTTCTGAGAACAGTGTTTTTTCTGAATCTGAAAGCCATAAGGTGTTAAGATGCAGAGCTCTTAGTGAATATACTCTCTGCCATGTGGAGAAAGTTGGTCTTCAGGGAAAAGGAAAAATGCAACGTGCAGTAGACATACATGGAGAGACTTTGAGGCAGGAGACTCAGATGAGTCCTGACAATGTTAAAGCCCTGATAGTACTGTCCTAGGATTCTGTTAGATACAAGTGTCTTACAAAGTTCCAGCTTAATATGAGCTGGATTTGTAATAGAGACTTAAGTAATGCAATAAAAGACGAGCTCAGGAATACTTGGAATGATTCCTCATTGTGAATACTTTAGCAAGAATATTTAAAATATAAGAACCTACAATTTAAAAGAAATCTATAGTTTTTCTATATTGTCAATCTATAGATATTATAATCTTTATTGATAGACTCAGCTACTCCAAAACACTACAAATAAGGAATATCATCGGTGATGTCCTTCAGACTCATGGCTGAAATATAAAATACTATTTCCAAATTTATGTCTGTAGGTCAGACTTTTTCACTTGAGTTCATACTCCTACAACTCATTTTCATATACCCAACATCTCCACTGAGATTTCAAAAATACTTTTGAAACTCAACATATCCTTTTCTTGTGTAACATGTGCCATTCATCTTCAAATCCTGTTGGCTTGACCATCAACATCTGCTTATGACCTGATTTCTCCTTGCCACTGTCAGTTATTTTCTTGCCACAATTATTTTTCACCAAAATATTTCACCACCTTTTGAATCTGTCTCCCCATTTCTGCTATTGTCCCCTTCAGGAAAGAATGGTTATTTTAAAACAAATGAGATCATCTTACCCCCTAGTTAAAAAGACTTTGATAACTTTCCCTCTCTTTAGAGTAAAAGCCAAAATCAGAAAGACGGCTAATGGAAGATAGGCTTCACCCCCAATCCCTTCTTTTCTCTGACCCATTTCTTACCATCTGTGGACTTGTTCCATGATTCAGGATCATCTTCACCTAGGTGACCATGAGTCTTGTTCTCTAACATTCTGTAGTATAGTATCAGGGTCCAAATATTGATTCATAAACTTTCTAAAGTATTGAAAACAAGCATTTAAATATTTTGAAGTAGGAGATTTAACACATGGGATTGGTTTTACAAGTGTTAGAAATGTTAAGAACCCATAGGTAGCAGCAGGAGGAAACCATCAAGCCTTGGGCAAAAGCAGACCCTGGAAAGAGGCAGTGTTATCAGAACTTAAGTCCTGGAGTTGACCAGAAAAATTCTAAATATGGTTAGCCCAGCCAGTAGGAGTTAGAGCCACAGAAGCAAGGCAGTGCTGGACATACTGACCAAAAGAGGTTGGGGGGGGGGGGACAGGAAATACCCTCTTTTCTTTCTTCCTCCTACTCTTTAGTTCTCCCATCAGCCAAACCATCTAGACACTGCTGGCCTAGATGAGAATCCCTGAATACAGAGCAGATCAAGGGAAGACTGAGCAATGGATCTGAGGACAAACAAGTTTCTTCCTGAATCCCTTTGTCCAGCTCTTTTTTTCACATATCCCCCCCTTTAGTCTGGCCTTTTCTGAATACTGCATCTAAAGTTGCACCAACCCCCCCACCCCCAATGGTTTCTATCCTTTTTCTTATGTAAATTTTCTCCATAGTATTTATCATCATTAAACATTATATGTTTTACTTTTTGTAAAATTGAAAGTATGTTTTCCTTTGCCTGTTTCTCCCAGTAGAATGTGAGCTTTTTTTTTTTTTTTTTTTTTTTTTAAGATTTATTTACTTATTTTAAAGAGAAAGAGAGGGAGAGAGAATCTCAAGCAGACTCTGCACAGACCATGGAGCCCAACTCAGGGCTTGCTTGATCCCACAACCCTGAGATCATGACCTGAGCCAAAACGAAGAGTTGGAGGCTTAACCAACTGTGCTACCCAGGCATCCTTCAAATGGGAGCTTTTAAGTGTCTAGACCATTACTTGTTTTGTTCTCTACTGATTCTCTAGCCCCTAGGACTATATCTGGCACATAGTAATTGCTCATGATATATTTGTAACTGATTGTGCAGGTAGAGTGACTATGAAAATGGTCTTGCACTGAAGAGCGTACCTTGAAATAGAGAAGTTTTAAGAGATGTTTGGTCCCTCTCACAGAGCTAGTTAATTTATACTTCAGATGCAATTTAAAAATGCTAGGTGAAATTATATTTTTGCATATTGCAAATTCGAAGGAACTGGTTGGACATACAAAACTGAAGCATCCCAACAAATAGACAAATTCATGACCAAAAGAAACTAATCGAGCTATCCAATAATTAAAGTAAAAAAAAAAAAAAAAAAGTACCCCAAACAAGCAAAATCCAAGTTCCACTAGAGGATAAATAGATCTTCATATCACTTAATACATGACTATGTTACTGCTTCTACAGAAACTGATGGTCATGGTGGTGACTTGAAGCATCAGAAAACATTACACACATTTCACTCACCATCCAATAAAGATGTTAAAGTGTAATCAATGTACTTCTTAAAAATTTTTCACGAAAGTGGTGCACCTGAGTTGCTCAGTCAGTTAACTGTCTGCCTTCAGCTTAGGTCATGATCCCAGGGTCCTGGGATTGAGCCCCTCATCAGGCTCCCTGCTCAGTGGAGAGCCTGCTTCTCCCTCTCCTGCTCCCCCTGCTTGTGCACGTGCTCGCTCGCTCGCTCTCTGTCAAAATCTTTAAAAAAATTTTTCCATAAAAGTTGTAAAACTAACATCTTTTATTTATAAGGGTGTAAACTTCTAGAAAACTTTTTCATAGGAAATTTCCTTGTTGCTGGATAAATGAAATTGTTCTCGGTGTGTGTTTTATATATATAATGCACATATAAAATATAATAAAGTATCTTGAAAACTGTGACTTTAATCAGAGGATATAATTTTAAATGATGTTACAAGTTGTTTGACTTTGGGCACGTTATTAAACTGCTTTGAAATTGAAGTTTTTTCATTTACAGTTTTATTGAAAGGATTAAATGAAATGACATTGATCTTTTTAATTACCTAGCACACTACCTAGCACATAGGGAATGCCATTTTAAGTCTTTGTAGTTATGTATACTCAAGTACAGTTGAGCATATAAATTAGAAAATTGCATTTGGTTAGATATTTTTATAATCAACAGTATTTTGAGATAGATTGTTTGAAATATAATCTACAGTAAAACTCCAAAAGATTAGGTAAAATAACTGCCAAAATAGAAATGGAATAATTCTGGCATATGTCACTGACTTGTATTTTTATTAAACCTCTTTTGAAAACAGGATTTTGGAATATTTTCTGTCAGATTAAATTTAAAGTTAAATTACTACTTTGGTTATAGTCATAATGTCAAATGAAAGTTCTCATTTAAGTTTCTTTAATTTTCATAGATTGATAATATAGTTAGGTGGCATTTTCTCTAAATTTTTTGACATCTCTGGTATAGACTTGATTTAAAAAGTCAGTTGCTCTTTATATTTCATGATGACCATTTCAACATAATTGCCTAAAACAAAATTGATCAGATGATTATGTGTTACTCTTTTAAATGTATGCAGTTTGGGACTATAGCAATTCATTGGCCTATTTTTTTCCCCAAACACAAGCATAAAGAAGATGAAGATGCAGTTTTGATTTAAGACATTAAGACTTTTTTTTCCGTGAAGCGTTAACTACGTTTTCCACAGTATCTGATTTTATTGTTTGGGGTTTTATTACCTCAAGGTGTGAAATGTGTGGTAATTATCAGTCCCTAGTAATTTGCAGGAATACATTGGAAGCTACTCAAATGCCATTGATCTCAGGGTTGATGTGATGAATAGTGTGTATACTTCAGAAAAGTTTAACTCTGCTACTAAAATTTAATCACAAAAGTGTATCAAATACCGATGTCTAAGAGATAGGAATAACATGGGTAAGATGAACTGAAGTGATATTTTCTAAGTGTGAAATCTAGAGCATGATAAATAATTTCTGTAGATTATTATATACTACAGAGGAAATATGGGAGAATGAAATAGACATTAATACACCCACCTCTATACTTTTACTGCTATATCTACATATTTTATAGTGATAATTGTTCATTTATCCAAAAAGGTTTTATTGAGCTTCGCCTACGTACATAACATTATGCTTTGTCGGAAACTCGAAAGATAGTTTTGTTTGCCTTTATAACTTAGGTGATAACTAAATATGTGATAATAAATATAGCACAAGAGAGCTGTATTTGCAATCTCTATCCTGCTTTACCCAGGTGCAAGCACTAGGATGTGTATGCAGCCCTGTCCTACTCTTCGACTAGAGAATCAGGCTGAGGAAAATAGCAGGAGTTTCCATTTCCTAGTGAGATGAAGAAAGAAAGAAATTGCACTCCAGGTTTGGGATGGTGCTCACGGGGTGCTTTGCACACACCGTGGCTTTAGCCTTCTTTCTCTGGTTTGCGTGCAGTGATCCAGCTAACAGGGATCCTGTGTTAATCCACACCTCCAAACTTTCCTTGCCTTGACTGATTTTTGCTACTTGTCAGTAGACTTTAGCCAGCCACTTAAGCAGGGCCACAGTATTCATCCTAGTACAAGATACTGAGAGAATTTGGTAGTGGAAGAAATTCCAGTTTGGCAGACTAGCTAACACTTCATGGAAGAATTTACCATTGAACTTAGCTTTGATGAATACAAAGGATTTTGGTAAACAAAGCCACAGAGAGAGTGCTTTCTAAACAAAGAACAGTATTTAAAAAATAAATACAAGCCAGCATTTAGAACATATACAGGAAAATTAAGGAGTCATAAAAAGTCTTGTTTGGAGAATAGGTCATGGGTAAAAAAAAAAAAAAAGCTAATAGAGAAGTATGTATATCAGATTATAGACTGCCCCATATCAGACCTCATTCCAGTTCTTCAAAATGAATACCAACCATTTAATATTTTCATAATCTTTGCTAGAAACAAGGAGTAACACTGCTTAGCATATCCCGAGACCAGTAATTTTTAAGAATACCATTTCTGAGTCTCACTTTAAAATTAACCTCCACATCACATGTCTTGCTGTCCTCAAACTTCGAATTATTCTTCTGAAACAGGCAGGTTACCTCTATGACTTGCTTTGAAGTCTCAAAGTTCCCTGTGTAAGAACCTAATCAAACTGTGGGGAAGAAAGGGAAAGGAAAAATATAAGACAACTTCTTTGTTAGTGCCAGCCCATATGGAGGGCACTGTCCTTATTTTCTGGCTTCCTCTGCCTTTTTTGAGATAAAGTCTGGAAAGACCCTGACTCTAACACACCTCCCATCCCTTCTTTTCACTTAGAAGATGGTATCCAAGCTCCATTCCCAAGAATGAGTTCTTTCATGGCACTTCCAACACCTGAAATAGACTACAATGAATATGCAAAATCTATACTTGAACTTTGGACTAATCAGTTTTTCTTAAACAGTAAACAATTTATTGGAAAGATTTGAGAACTCTCACAGATTAACAACAACAAAATCTTGTGAAGAATAAGGCTTGTGAGAAGGAAGGAAACAAAAGAGTTAGAACATACCAGAATGCTGCCACTACTCCTTGTCCAGGAAACATACACAGGCCTCTCTGTAGATTAGACATTGCTACTGCCATTAGATGCAGCTGCTGTTCAACCCTCCACCTTGAGTCTAATCACCCTGTCCATTTTTTTCTTGCACTATTCACTCCAGAATGTCAAGTTCTCCAAAACACCATATGGTTAACCATAAAGTGATGGCCCTCATCCTCAAATCTGCCATGAAAAATTGAAGTCTACCTGTCACTAAAATTTAGAAAATGGAGCATTCCTCGAAATATAAAGGTTCAGATGCAGGACAAAAATAAAATTAATGACAAATGCCCATTAGGTCTACCTTTTGACTACCCAGCCTCCACATTTTTTTAACTTATATTTATAAAATTAAAATGCTCCAGAAATCTTCGGGTTTTTTAATTTCATATTATACCATATACTATCAACCCTGTTTAGTGTGCAACACTTCTGAGTCCAGGTTTCCATAAAACATCAAGCAAACAATGTTAATTATTCCTAGATCTATAAATGAGGACCTCCAATGCAGAATCACTAGTAAATTCACCCTAAAAAATTCACCCCATTCTAAAGTTATTTCCATACACCTTTGTAATCCATTCTCATATTTACTGCCTAGATTTTTGCTGATGGAAATTAGCAAAGTCCTGCAGTTCATGCACGTAGCCGTCTCTTCCAAGTTTTGATTTTGCAATTGGCCGCCTAGGAACATGATGGAATGTGATTCTAGATATACAAGTCTGTAGGCTACAATTGGTCATGAGGAAACAAATTTCTCAAACAAAAAAAATTGATATTGCGCCTCATAGATATGAGAATATTACAAGTCTGATAAGGGGAGTCCAGTGCGCTTTGGGATTTTGGGTTAATCTTGGGCACTTTGGATTTTTATGTGTATCTTCATTGCAGTGCTTGTGGTCTCACTTCTTTCTGATAACTCCTCTAAATTTTACATAAGAGATACGGAGAGGTCATGATTCAACAGATGTTGTAATCTCATGGTGTGCAGGATCAAACTCTGACTTTGGTTTTGCCTACTCTGGCTGGAAAAGAAATAAGTTCTGTTAGCATAGTCACAGAAAGACACTATGACTCATTGTTAGAAGGAGTCAGTGCATTCCATGTCCATGAAATTCACATGCCCTTCCTACTCTTCATACTTTCTTATAGTAGGGGGTTCACAGACTCCAAAGACATTCTGCTAATTCATCTTTGGGTGAGTATAGGAGATTATTTAATTAGCTATTTCCCTTCTGCAGCTAGATGCCTTCCGTTGACTACCAATAGAATTTTCTACCTTCTGATGTATACAGCTTAGTTTACCAAGTCATAGACCCCACATTTCCCTGAGGAAATTCTACCTTCGGTCCAGATATGGTCCCTGGTTCAATTTATAGATACTGACCTACTTAGGCAGAAAATACTTCACTAGAAGCATTTTTGCATAGCTCCCTAAAGTTGTAAAAAAAAAAAAGTTTGAAAACTATATTTTGAAAATGGCCAAGAACCAGTGGAATTTAGGCAAAAAACCCATCTGGCCACAATACCACATGGACAAAGGCCACCCCTATAGTGACCATCTGTACAACATACAGATCTTGTCACTGTATGCAGCTAAATATTGCTGTTGCTGCCACAGATTGAAGCTCCTTCCTTATGACATTTTTCATGAATTACATCTCAAGGTGGTTACATCTAATTGGCTGAACCTGAGTTACTTGCCCTCATTTTAGCTTGCACATGTAGGAAGAAGAAAATAACTATTTTAGGCTGGCATGGTAGGGAGACGCTCAGTCTTACATTGTGAAAAGTTGCCTCCTAAATAGGAAGAAGTTTTCATAATAGGAAGTCTTAGACCAACATCCACAGAAAAGTTGATAGTTGTGTCTTACATTGTGAAAAGTTGCCTCCTAAATAGGAAGAAGTTTTCATAATAGGAAGTCTTAGACCAACATCCACAGTAAAGTTGATAGTTGTGTCTTCCCTGGTTTTCCTTGCATTCCTGTTGGATAGCTAACAGACAACACTTTTCCACCTTGAGTCCCCCTTATCTTAGAATTCACTGTAGTGATATCCACAAGAACCCTACCGTCTCTCCCTACCAGGACCAAGTGTTCATGTTGTGGGCTTTTTAGAAGGTAAGAGGAAGCTGTTGGAGTCTGTGAGCAGGACAATGATGCATACAGTCAGTGTGATCCTAGAGGATATTACCTGACAGGAAAGATGGATGGTGGGCCAGCCTGTGGAAGTTGTTGTTCTGTTTTAGATTTTCTCATAAAAAACAAAATGAGAGGTAAGGCGGGACTTCAGTAGGTTTGTGGAGGTAATAAAATAAAGCTAAGGTAACCTTACTGAGTTTCGCTACACAAAAGATGATGTTTAATGACATGGTATCTGAAGAGAAGGAGTTAAAATATATACACAGCTTTTTTAGCATGGATGACTAGAATGGTGGCAGAAATAGGGGAGTCAGGAAGAGAAATTTATTGTAGCACAGGGGCTAAATGATGAACAAGGTTTTGACTATTTTCAGTTTGATGGGCTATTAAAAACAAGCAAGTGTGGGACATTGGCAATGCAGAAGTGCTGGAGCAATCCTTCATGATATCAGTTTATTTGTTGGTTTGATTTATTATGATAGGTGATTGCAAGCTCTCTAAGGAACGTGAGATGAGATGGTGAATGGCACTGAGCTTATGAGTTAATGATCATAAACAAGCAATGGATTGCTTACGAGACTGATGTAAAACCTAGAAAATAAACTTCTGAAGTTTTTTTTTAAGTATCTGACTTTTTTTTTCTGATGTAAAGTTAGATGATTCATTAATTGTGTATAACACCCAGTGCACCATGCAATACGTGCCCTCCTTACTACCCATCACCAGTCTATCCCATTCCCTCACCCCCCTCCCCTCTGAAGCCCTCAGTTTGTTTCTCAGAGTCCATAGTCTCTCATGCTTCATTCCCCCTTCTGATTACCCCCCCTTTCTTTATCCCTTTCTTCTCCTACCGATCTTCCTAGTTCTTATGTTCCATAGATGAGAGAAACCATATGATAATTGTCTTTCTCTGCTTGACTTATTTCACTTAGCATTATCTCCTCCAGTGCCGTCCATGTTGCAGCAAATGTTGAGAACTCGTTCTTTCTGATGGTTGAGTAATATTCCATTGTATATATGGACCACAACTTCTTAATCCAGTCATCTGTTGAAGGGCATCTCGGTTCCCTCCACGATTTAGCTATTGTGGACATTGCTGCTATGAACATTGGGGTGCATATGGCCCTTCTCTTCACTACGTCTATATCTTTGGGGTAAATACCCAGTAGTGTGATGGCTGGGTCATAGAGCAGCTCAATTTCTAACTTTTTAAGGGACCTCCACACTGTTTTCCAGAGTGGCTGTACCAACTTGCATTCCCACCAACAATGTAGGAGGGATCCCCTTTCTCCACATCCTCTCCAGCAATTGTTGTTCCTTGCCTTGTCAATTTCTGCCATTCTAACTGGTGTAAGGTGGTATCTTAGTGTGGTTTTGATTTCAATTTCCCTGATGGCTAATGATTTTGAACATTTTTTCATGTGTCTGTTAGCCATTTGTATGTCCTCATTGGAAAAGTGTCTGTTCATATCTTCTGTCCATTTTATGATTTGTTTGTTTCTCATGTATTGAGTTTGAGAAGTTCTTTGTAGATCTTGGATACCAGTCTTTTAACTGTAGCATCATTTGCAAATATATTCTCCCATTCCGTGGGCTGCCTCTTAGTTTTTTTGACTGTTTCCTTGGCTGTGCAGAAGGTTTTTCTCTTGATGAAGTCCCACAAGTTCATTTTATCTTTTGTTTCTCTTGCCTTTGGAGATGTGTCATGAAAAAGGTTGCTTTGGCTGATGTCGTAGAGGTTGCTGCCTATGTTCTCCCCTAGGATTTTGATGGATTCCTGTCTCACATCGAGGTCTTTCATCCATTTGGAGTTTATCTTTGTGTATGGTGTGCGAGAGTGGTCAAGTTTAATTCTTTTGCATGTAGCTGTCCAATTTTCCCAGCACCATTTATTGAAGAGACTGTCTTTTTCCCACCGGATGTTTTTTCCTGCTTTATCAAATATTAGTTGCCCAAAGAGCCGAGGGTCCATTTCTGGGCTCTCTATTCTGTTCCATTGGTCTATGTGTCTGTTTTTGTGCCAGTACCATGCTGTCTTTGTGATCACAGCTTTGTAGTACAGCTCGAAATCCGGCATTGTGATGCCCCCAGCTTTGTTTTTCCTTTTCAACAGTTCCTTGGAGATTCGGGGCCTTTTCTGTTTCCATACAAATTTAAGGACTATTTGTTCCAGTTCTTTGAAAAATGTCCTCGGTATTTTGATCGGGATAGCATTGAAAGTGTAGATTGCTCTGGGTAGCATGGACATTTTAACTATGTTAATTCTTCCAATCCATGAGCATGGAATATCTTTCCATCTTTTTATGTCTTCCTCAATGTCTTTCAAGAGTGATTTATAGTTTCTAGAATAAAGGTCCTTTACGTCTCTGGTTAAGTTAATTCCAAGGTAACGTATGGTTTTTGGTGCTATTGTAAATGGGATGGATTCCCTAATTTCTCTTTCTTCAGTCTCATTATTCGTGTATAGAAATGCAACTGATTTCTGAGCATTGAATTGTATCCCGCCACATTACTGAATTGCTCTATAACTTCTCATAGTTTGGGAGTGGATTCTTTTGGGTTTTCCATATAGTGTATCTTGTCTTCTGCGAAGAGAGACATTGTGACTTCTTCTTTGCTGATTTGGATACCTTTTATCCTTTTTTGTTGTCTGATTGCTGTTGCAAGGACTTCTAGTACTATGTTGAATAATAGTGGCGAGAGTGGGCATCCTTGTCATGTTCCTGATCTTAAGGGAAAGGCTTCCAGCTTTTCCCCATTGAGAATAATATTTGCAGTAGGCTTTTCATAGATGGCTTTTATGAGATTGAGAAATGTACCTTCTATTCCTACACTCTGAAGGGTTTTAATCAGGAAAGGATGTTGTATTTTGTCAAATGCGTTTTCTGCATCTAATGAGAGAATCATATGATTTTTGAATTTTTCTTACTGGATAAAATCTAAGACACTGATAGATTTGCAAATTTGAACCACCCTTGCATCCCAGGGATAAATCCCAGTTGGTCATGATGGATAATCCTTTTAATGTACTGTTGGATTCTATTAGCCAGGATCTTGTTGAGGATTTTGGCGTCCATATTCATTAGGGAAATCGGTCTGTAATTCTCCTTTTTGAGGGGGTCTTTGCCTGGTTTGGGGATCAAGGTAATATTGGCCTCATAGAATGAGTTTGGTAGCTTTCCTTCTGTTTCTATTTTTTGAAATAGCTTTAGGAGAATAGGTATTATTTCTTCTTTGAATGTTTGGTAGAATTCCCCAGGAAAACCGTCCGGGCCTGGAGTTTTGTTATTTGGAAGGTTGTTTATCACTGACTCAATTTCTTCATAATTAATTGGCCTGTTTAAGAAATCAATTTCTTCCTGTTTCAATCTTGGTAGTTTATAGGTTTCCAGGAAGGATTCCATCTCTTCCAGATTGCTTAGTTTATTGGCATATAGCTGTTGATAAAAATTTCTAATAATCCTTCCAATTTCAATGGTGTTCGTCGTGACCTCTCCTTTTTCATTCATAATTTTAATAATCTGGGTCCTTTCTCTTTTCTTTTGGATAAGTCTTGCCAGTGGTCTGTCAATTTTATTGATTCTCTCAAAGAACCAGCTTCTAGTCCTGTTGATCTGCTCTACTGTACTTCTGGTTTCTGCTTGATTGATTTCAGCTCTAATTTTGGTCAACTGCTTCCTCGTGCGTGGATTAGGCCTGTCCCTCTGTTGCTGTTCCAGCTTCTTGAGGTGAGAATATAAAAACTGCATTTTAGATTTTTCTATTCTTTTGAGTGAGGCTTGGATGGCTATGTATTTCCCCCTTAGGACTGCCTTTGCAGTATCCCATAGGTTTTGGACTGTTGTATTTTCATTCTCATTGGTCTCCATAAATTGTTTAATTTGATTTTTGATTTCCTGGTTTATCGAGTCATTCCTGAGCAGGATGGTTCTTAGTCTCCAAGTGTTTGAGTTTCTTCCAAATTTTTCCTTGTGGTTGAGTTCCAATTTCAGAGCGTTGTGGTCTGAGAATATGCAGGGGATAATTTCAATCTTTTGGTATCGGTTGAGACCTGTTTTGTGTCCCAGAACATGGTCTATTCTTGAGAATGTTCCATGGGCATTAGAATAGAATGAGTATTCTTTGGTTCTGGGGTGTAGTGTTCTATATATATCTATGAGGTCCAACTCGTCGAGTATGGCATTCAAAGCCTTTGATTCTTTGCTTAGTTTTTGCCAGGGTGTTCTGTCTATTTCTGAGAGTGGAGTGTTGAGGTCCCCTACTATTAATGTATTTTTATTTATATGTCTCTTTATTCTGGTTAAGAGTTGGCTTGTGTATCTTGCTGCTCCCCTGTTGGGGGCATATATATTTATAATTGTCATATCCACTTGTTGAATACTTCCCTTAAGAATAATATAGTGCCCTTCTGCATCTCTAACTATAGTCTGTAGTTTAAAATCCAATTTATCTGATATGAGAATTGCTACCCCAGCTTTCTTTTGAGGTCCATTTGCGTGAAAGATGGTACTCCATCCCCTTACTCTCAGTCTGAATGCATCTTTGGGTTCGAAATGAGTCTCTTGTAGACAGCAAATGGATGGGTCATTTCTTTTTATCCAATCTGCAACCCTGTGGCGTTTTATGGGATGGTTCAAACCATTTACATTAAGACTGATTACTGAGAGATATGATTTTAATGTTGCCATGTTGCCAGTAAAGTCTTTGTTTGTATTGGCTGTGACTTTCTGTTCTGTATCACTCTTGGGGCCTTTTTACTTTTATAGAACCCCCCGTAATATCTCCTGTAGGGCTGGTTTCGTGGTTACAAAATTGGTTAGTGACTGGCGATTCTGAAATGTCTTTATTTCTCCATCAATTCTGAATGACAGCCTTGCTGGATAAAGGATCCTTGGCTGCATGTTTTTCTCTGAAAGAGCTTTAAATATGCTCCCGTTCTCATTTCCACCCTTAGAGATTCTATATTCTCATTAATAGTTTCATTAATACTTTTTTCAAGTCTACACATCATCTTGACCATTGTTACTCTGAATTCCATTTCTGATAATTTGGTTATATCCATATCCATTAGTTCTGTGGCAGAGGCCACAGACTCATTGTCTTTTCTTTGCTGGGGGGGATTTCTCCTTCTTGTCATTCTGATGGGGAGAGTTTGCAGGGTTGTCCAGAGCCCAAATTATTGACCAGGACCCAGGCAGTGCGCCCTTGTTTTATAAGGATCTTAGGGATGTGGGCTTCTTGATTTTTCAGCCTGCTTTTGGAGGAGGGGCCTGCCGCGCTGATACTCAGGCACCCTGTTTGGGTAGAGTCTCTGTGTCCCCTGCAAGGGGAATGGGGATGGGCACACTGTGAGCCGTTATTTCCAGGCTTTTTGTTCTCTGGCAGCCTTCCCTGGTGGTTTGCTGTGCCTCTTCTGAGAGTCAAAGCAGCAGGGGCCGAATCTCAGCCTCTGTCTCAGAACAGAGGGATCGCAGACCATTCTCCACTGATGTTCTGGCCACTTTAACTCTGTTTCTGTTGGTGCTGCTCAACCCTGCAGTGTCCCGGGATGTGTACCCCACACCCGGTGTCCCATCCCCCACTTCCAGGGCCAGCACGTCTCTGCCCCTTGTGTTTCTAATACCGCCAGCCGCCAGCCGCCCCTGCGCACTCCCGGTCTCAGTCTGGTTGCATTGAGTGCACCAGAGCTCTGTTTCAGTCTGGTGGCGCTCGTTCCCCAGCTCACGGTCTCAGTCTGTTTTCTCTCGGGTGCTGGTCCACGAGTCCACCCGCTCCCTCATGCAGGTGGCTACCGCTTCCCGGTGCCCAAACACGGCGGCTCCCTCCCCGTTCCATTTATCTTCTGATATCTGTGCACAGTTTCACGGCTCCCCGCTTCGTACCTCAATACTCAGCACTGGAGATGTTCATTTGTAGAGATCCAGATGTATCTTCCTGCGTCTCAGGCTGATTCCGTGGATGTTCAGGCTGGTCTGGTACCTATCCAGCTCGACTCAGGGGACTGGCTGAAAAAGGGGTCCCCTACTCCACCGCCATCTTAACCAATCGGCCCAAACTTCTGAAGTTTTAAAACTACTTTCTGTATAGTGAATAGGAAAACACAAGATCAAAAAAGCATGTGATTTATGAAGCTTATTAAACAATTTTAAATGCTTTTGAAAATTCTGTACCTTATTAAAATTGGAAAAAAAAACTAGAAGTGTTCTAATAACTATAAATTTTTATTTTTTAATAAAAACAGTGTTGAAGAATTATTTGAGTTAATTAACTGGGTTTATTGGAAAGACAACTTTTAAGGAAATATGTTTTTGGTAAGTGATTGGATTATGAAAATTGGTACATAATTGAAATAGGAAAATTCTACATACTTCTATAACTTGGTTGTATTTAAAATGAATATTTTTATAATCTTTATAAGCATATAAAAATCTGTGAATTAATTTTAAAGTTTTCCTTCGTTAGACCACTTTCTCCTGGCAGAATGATTAACAACATAGGCTGGCTCACAGAAACAATTGCTCTAACAAAAACCATTTCCAGTTGAGGTATTTCCATTTGCATTAGTTAGATGCTTGGTAAATACTTTGTTAGGAAGTTCTAACAATTGAGTTGGGTGTGATTTGACAAATAATTCTTACTGATTTATAGAACAAAAACCCTGAAAATTAAGATAATCTAACTCATGGTCCTATGTTCCTTCAGTAAGATAACTATCCAAATTGATGCAGCATTAAACACAATTTTATCTTATTTTATTTGGTTTTTCATACCCTTGCATGTCTAATCATGATTAAAATCTTTCTTTTTTTCTAATGTTTTGACCAGTAATTTGCAAGACAAATTCAGAAATATTAGTCTTATCCTTTATTCATCTCTGTGTTGGATTCAGCTTAATATTTTAAACAGACTAAAGACACTGATTATAATTCTTTTAATGTAATTTCAACAAACATCTAACAGAAGATTTTTGATAAAAGCTGTGTTTAATTAAACCCAACATTAGGAAAGAACTGGAAAATTTATATACTTTCAGCTATAAACATGATCTTATTTAAGATTCACAGCAAACCTTTAAAAACTATTATAAGCTCAATTTTTAAATAAGACAGTAATTTTCAAAGTGGACAAGTAGCCTGAATAATAGAGGAGCAAATTCAGGTTCTATGAGTATAAATCACAAGCTTTTTTTTCTCGTCATTACACTATTATTTGAAGTACTGCCATATTTAAAGTTTTTTTTTTTTCTTTGCTAAAAAGAAAAACAAAAAAAGGTGTGGTGTTATATAGGCATATGGTTGGTCCAATACATTTATTTATTCAGTAGTGAATAATATTTAACACATGCCATATTCCAGTCTTTTTTCTCGTCAGTGGTGACACAGTGCTAAAATTAAAATGGAATCCTTGCCCTGGTGGAGCTTATATTCTATCAAAGAAATGTGTAAATAACACATAGATATATCACATAATGTAATGTGATAGGGGCTTTGAGGGGAAAAATACAAACACTAGCAGATTGTCCTCAAGATTCATTCACATTGTTGCAAATGGCAAGATTTCCTCCTTTTCTATGGTTGAATAATATTCCATTGTATGTTTGTATACATATATGCATACATACATAAATGCATATATATGTATATGTGTATGTATGTATGCAGTTTCCTCACCTCTCTGTTTTCATGGAATTGACTAGGGCTTTGCTCTGGATTAGGCTTTGGGAAATGAAAAAATAAACTATTAGGACTACACCAAAATGAAGGAGAATCATTTCTAGCTTTTGATTTAAAGTTAGAGAATGAGGACTCTTCTTTTCACTTAAACAATTAGAGGTCACTGTAGGGTTATTAGTTGGCCTAGTTTCAATAGTGTGTCTCAGAGAGGCATTTTGTTGGCTCAGTTGTTAAGTGTCTGCCTTTGGCTCGGGTCATGATCCTGCGGTTCTGGGATTGAGCCCTGTAACAGGCCCACTACGTGTGCGCTCTCTCTCTCTTTCTCACTGTCAAATAAATAAAATCTTAAAATAAATATTGTGTCTCAGAGAGTAGGAGGTCTGAGTTGAGGTAGAGAGATGGAAGGAATGGCCATTTAGTGGAGCATTTAGTGGAATAGTCAGAACACACATAAAATTTATTAAGTTTATACAATCATTTATGGGCATGGTTGTATTATAATAGTAACATCAAAGACACTAATCACAGATCACAATAACAAATAATAATAATAATAATAGTTTGAAATACTGAGAAAATTATCTAAATATGACAGAAACAAAGTGGGCAAATGCTGTTGGAAAAATGGAACTGATAGACATGCTCGACACGGGTGCCACAAACTTTTAATTTGTAAATATGTAATATATGTGAAGTATAATAACGCAAAACGCAATAAAATGAAACCCGCCTTATTGAAATGATCATAATATTTTTACCCTTCATTTTGTTAATGTGGCGTAGCACATTGATTTGTGGATGTTGAATCATCTTTGCATTTTGGAAATAAATCTGTTAATCATGGTGTACGATCCTTCTAATGTACTGTTAAATTTGTTTTGCTAACGAAAGAGGAAAAGTAATGACTGACACTGCTGAAATACAAAGGATTATAAGATACTACTAAGAAAAATATTTTGTTGAAGATTTTTGCATCTATGTTCATCAGGGATATTGGCCTGTGTGGCCTTTAATTTTCTTGTGGTATCCTTGCCTGGTTTTGATAGCTAGGTAATGTTGGGCTCTTAAAATGAGTTTGGGAGTGTTTACTTTTAATTTTTGAAGAGTTTGAGAAGGATTCATATGAATTATTTTTTAAATGTTTGGTAGAATTCACAAGTGAAGCAATCTCATAGACTTTTGCTTACTGAGAAATTTTTGATTATGAGTAAAGAGATTAGATTTTCTATTTCTTCATGATTCAGTCTTAGTAGGTTGCATGTTTGTAGTAAGGCACCCAATTTTGTGGGTTGTCCAATTTGGTGATGTACAATTGTTCACAGTGGTCACGTATGATCCTTTGTAGTTCTTTAGTATCAATTATAATGTCTCCTCTTTAATTTCTGACTTTATTATTTGAGCACTATGTTTTTTTCTTGATGTGTTTAGGTCAGCTTTATCTTTTCAAAAAAAATTTATTTTCATTCATCTTTTTAATTATATTTTTTAGTCTCTATTGCATTGATTTCCATTCTGATCTTTGTAATTTCCTTCTAACTCGGGCTTTGTTCTTTTTTCTAGTTTCTTGAGATATGTCTTCCTTGTGTCTTGATATAGGCACTTAGTGCTATGAACTTTTGTCTTAGAAGTGCTTTTGTTGCATCTCATAATTTTTGATATGTTTATTTCCATTTTCATTTTCTCAAAGTTTTTCTTTTGATTTCTTCTTTGACCCATTGGTTCTTCAGCAGAATACTGTTTAGTTTCCACATATTTGTGAAATTTCCATTTTTTTTTCTTGTATTTGATTTCTAGTTTCATACCATTGTGGTTGGAAGAGATGTTTGATATGATATTAATTATATTAAATTTATTAAGACTTGTTTTGTGACCTAGCATATGATCTTTCCTGGAGAATGTTCCATGTGGGTTTGAGATGAATGTGCATCTATTGCTTTTAGACAAGATGTTCTGTATATATCTGTGAAGTCCATCTGGTCTAATGTACCATTTAAGGCTGACGTTTACTTATTGATTTTCTTTCTGGATGATCTATCCTTTGAGAATAGGGTATTAAAGTCCACAACTGTTACTGTACTACGATTTTTCCCTCTGTCTGTTAACATGTGCTTTATATATTTAGATGCTCCCATGTTATGTGCATAAATATTTACAAATATTGTATCGTTTTGTTAGATTGACCTCTTTAACATTACATAGTGATTTTCTTTGTCTATTATAATCTTTGTCCTATAGTTTCTTTTGACATGAATATAGCTACCTCAGTTATCTTTTGGTTTCTGTTTGCATGGAATATCTTTTTCCATCCCTTTACTTTCAGTGTGTGTATGTACTTACATCTGAAGTTAGTTTTTTGTAGGCAACATATGGATGGGTCTTTTTTTATTATTATTATTCATTTAGCCACTCTATATCTTTTGATGGGAAAATTTAGTCCGCTTACATTTAAAGTAATTATTAATAGGTATGTATTTTTGACATTTTGTTATTTGTTTCCTGCCTATTTTGTAGTTCCTGAGTGCCTTTTTTCTTGGTCTCTTCCTTTGTGATTGGATGATTTTCCACAGTGGTATACTTACATTCCTTTCTCTTTGTCTTTTGTGTATCTGTTGTAGGTTTTTGCATCCTAGGTTACCATGAGTCATGTATAAAACAATTCATAATAACCTATGTTAAGTTGATAGTAACTTATTTTGAACATATTTTAAAGCTCTCTATTAACTCACATCCTCACTTTGTTTTTGATGTCACAATTTATATCTTTTTGTCTCGTGTATTCCCTAGTTACTGTAGTTATAGTTATTTTTACTACTTTTGTCTTTTAGCCTTCATTAGCCCACCACCTATATGACATTAGATAATTCTGAGTCTTACTATAAATTTACGTTTACCAGTGAGAATTACACTTTTATGTTTTCCTGTTACCAATAAGTGCCTTTTTGTTTCAGGTTAAAAAAAAAATCCTTTAACATTTCTTCTAAGTCCGATCTAGTGTTGGTGAACACCTTTAGCTTTGTCTGGAAAACTTTCTCTCCTTCGATTCTGAGTGAAAACTTTTCTGGTTAGAAAATTCTTGGTTGGAAGTTTCTTTTTCTTTCAGCAATTTGGATACATTGTGTCACTGTCTTCTGGCTTGCAAAGTTTCTGCTGAAAAATCCTCTTACAGGAGTGTATGTAATATGCTGGTTTTCTCTTGCTACTTTTAAGATTCTCTCCTTTTATTTAACTTTTGACATCTTAATTATAATGTGTATTGGTGTGGGTCTTTTTGGGTTCCTCTTATTTGGACTAATCTGGACTTCCTGGATATGGATATCTGTTTTCTTCCCCTGGTTAAGGAAGTTTTCAGCCATTATTTCTTCAAAAATGTTTTCTGCCCCTTTCTCTTTCTTTCTCTTTTGGGACCTCTATAATACAAATATTGGTTCACTTAATGTTGTCCTGTAAGGTCCTTAAACTATCTTCACTTTTTTCATTTCTTTTTCTTTTTGCTGCTCTGATTAGGTGAGTTCCTCTGCCTTATTTTTAGTTCACTATTTTTTTCTTCTGTTTCTTCTGGTCTACTGTTGAACCCCTTTAGTGTACTTTTCAGTTGAGTTATTGTATATTTCAGCTCTCTGACTTAAATTTGGCACTTTTTTTTGGACATGAAGACCAAAACAAACATACATACATATATATATGTTATTATAGCACAACATCAGAACCAATGTCGATCCTTCCTTTCTTCTTAGTGACTATTAGGTACTTTCTTATATTTGTTATTCATGTTCTCATTTTGGTCATCCTTCTCTCCAGCTTGATGAGCACCTTTATAATTGTTATTCTGAGATGTTTATTGGCTAAATCACTTATCTCCATTTCATTAAGGCCTGTTTTTGAGGTTTTATCTTATTCTTTCATTTGGAACATATTCCTCTGTTTTTTCATTTTCCTTGACTCTCTGTTTTGGTTTCTATGCATTAGATAAAAGAATCACATTCCCCAGTCTTGAAGAAGTGACCTTATGTAGGAGAGGGGCCTTGTCATTCAACCCTGCCCTAGCTCTTTGTTGTCTCTCAAGTCTTTGTGATGATCCAAGCATCCTTTTTTTTTTTTTTTTTTTTTTTTTTTTTTTTTTGTTAGTTGATCTCTGTATTTGAGAGTGTGCAAGACCTATCAATGTCCCAAAGAGGAGAATATCAGTCTGAATGTAGATTCAGACTGATTGGAAAATGAATATTGAGGCAGAAGCTTTTAAAATATGCAAGGATATACAGTGCTGAGGGACTACAAGCATATTCCTGCTGGTCACCAGTGTTGGACAATCTTGAGATGTCCTCTGAGTGACAAAAATTGGGATGCAAGACAAGGGCAAAAACCCTTTTCTGGGTGATATTGGCATCCTGCCCATCAGGTTGAAGCTCCAAGACAAGTAAATGCACCTCTTTAACAGAAGAGTGAATGTATGTTTATTCTGCCATCTATGCTGTGCCCTGTGGGTGGTAGCTGACCAAGAATTGTCTCACCATTTGTTATGGTGTCATGGGACCTAGGAATGCAAGCCCACCCTGCTTTGCAGCACAGCCAGGTGATCCAGGGGCTACCCTTGGGTGGCAGCCACAAAAAGTGGAGCACCAGCAGTAAAAATCAGGACACCAGATGCATGTACAAGCTTTTCTTGGAGAGATATGGGTGCTCTGGAGCTCAACAGAGGAAGAGTGTGAATTTAGCACCTGTCTTCCAAGGTCTTTGGAGAGGATATTAGTCGGCCCTTAGATATGTTTAATTAGAAGCCTGCCCCTCAGGCAACAACTATGAAGATGAACTAATGGGCCTTTTTCACAGAAAAACTGGATGCCTCGATTTGTTGCCTTTCTGTGTGCCCTGGGGATGGTAGCTGGTTAAGAATGCTTTGTTCGGGGCGCCTGGGTGGCACAGCGGTTAAGCGTCTGCCTTCGGCTCAGGGCATGATCCTGGCATTATGGGATTGAGCCCCACATCAGGCTCCTCTGCTATGAGCCTGCTTCTTCCTCTCCCACTCCCCCTGCTTGTGTTCCCTCTCTTGCTGGCTGTCTCTATCTCTGTCAAATAAATAAATAAAATCTTAAAAAAAAAAAACACAATGATAAAAGAAATATATGAACATTTTAGATTATTATATATTATACTATGTCAAAAATTGTGGGTGGGTCATTGGATTAAAGGAGCAGGGTCTCTATGGAGACTTAGGCCAATAACATAGATAAGTAGAGAGGGGGATGCTGGAAGGGGAAAACCATGCTGATGTGACATCTAAACTAGCTCTCCAGGCAAGAAGGCGTTAATTAGGAGATGCTTCAAGTTCCATAAAAATGGCCAGATTTATTAGACAGTAACTGACTTAATAGGATAGAAAGCTATTTCAGGTTAATTTGCCTGTCCCTTTTCTTCCTTTTGTTCCTGTCCCTTTTTATTCTATTCAACAAATATCTAGCCCCATCCAAAAATGAATAATAATGTAAAAAGAACAACTGTGATTTTTGTGATACACCAAAAAAAAGAATGTTCTTTAAAGGTGACAAAAATTTAAAGAAATTACCAAAGGTTTAAAATATATTTTGTGAAAGCTAACACAAGATGCAAAGTAATCTGGCAAAGATCAGGTTACTAACAGTAGAAAATAAAAATCTATTGTAAATCACAATTATAAGGTGTATATTACTAAAACCATTGTTACATCGAGGAAATCAAACTGAACAGAATGGAAAGAATAACACTCATATGTACCATAAATTTATAAGACAGTAGATTTCAACACACAATGTGGAAGAATAATGATTACCATGTGTGCGCATTTGCAGAAATGTGCCTTTTCAGTTCGATAAATCTGAGGAGAGGATGAATCTTCGCTTGCCATATGTGTGCTGCATATAAAAGGAAGGTGTGCTTAACAATCTTTTGCGCTCTCACAGAAGAAGTGATCTTTAGTTAACACAACTTTATGAATGGTGGGTGTGAGATTAATTATGATGGGCTCCAGGTGTGTGCACTGTAAAGAAGGACATATTTGAAAAACAAAAACAAAATTGCACCTAAATGCAATATACACACAAAAAAGCAGGTGGCCACAAAAAGTCCTCCTAATCTTAATCATTTTGAAGGACATAAGAAGAAAAATCAATTTGATCAAATGGTGGCCACTAAGTACATTTCTTTTCAGTGTGATTTTGAAAAGAAGTAAGTAGTGATTAACGGCTTCCTTTTTTTACTCTCTGTGAAGGAAGTTGGCTGTGAAAGCAATAAGTTCTTGCTGAAGTTTTTTTCAAATTGAGAAATGAGATAAAAGCAATTCCTTCAGAACACAGAGAATGCTAGTGAAGACCATTCCTGTGATTTCAAGTGGCTTACTCTAAGGGCTTATCTCAGATCAAGTCTAGGCTGTGTCCTATGTCCTCAAACTCCATTGACCAAATCAGATCATATGGCCAAACCAAATATATGTCAGAAGAGAAAGTGAGCTTCTCTTGGCGGGGGGTATATTGTGAATTTTGGGACCAATAATACAATCTATCATACACACCAAACACTTTCATTATGATTTTGAATATGAAAAATTTTTTTCTGACTACTTTAGAAAAATTTCTTATGTAAGTAAAATTTATGTACAGAAGTTTTGGGAATATGAGCCCATATTTAATTTTCAGATGTAACTTCTGACATACAGCATTAAATAGGTTATTTTACTAACATATTTTTCTTCTTTTACACATGCATTTCAATTGTTAATTGGGCAAAAGTTTCTTAATCTCTAAATATTTTTTAATAAACATGCCTAATTATTTTAATCAGAAATTTTACTAGAAGTCATAGTTGAAGTAATTGAAGATATCTCAGTGAGAATTAGACTGGTAAAGGGGTGGAATTGCAAATAGCATCATATATATTGTTAAAAGATTGTTGTTACGTAAGACAGATTTAACTTATTCCATGTGATTCAAGAAACCATGCTTAGAAAATACAGAAGGCAGATGTTTTAGACTTGAGTGTGGCCCCATCTAAATTTATTGTTGGATCCCTAACCAGAAGTGTGACAGTATTGGAGATAGGGCTTTTAAGATAGCTAAGGTTAAATGAAATCATAAGGATGGGTCCCTAATCCAGTAGGACTGTTGTCCTTATTATCAGAGCTCTCTCTGTCTGCCATGTGAAGACACTGAGAAGGTGATTATCTACAAGTCAAGGAGAGCGCTCTCATCGGAAACCATATTTGCCAGCACTTTGATTATGTGCTTGTATCTTAAGACTGTGAAAAAAAAAAAAAGTGTATTGTTTAAGCCACCCAGTCTGTGCTCTTTTGTCTTGGCAGCCGAAAAAGATCAGTGCAATATAGATGACGCCTTAATTTGGCAAACAGCTTTCTTAGAATTAGAGTATTTTTATAAGGTAATGCAGCCTGTGTAGCAAACTTTTATTTGTGAAAGAGAAAGAATGGCTTATAAGCTTGTACAGGTTAGAATTAAAACAGCTCATTTTGCTATTTTGCATTTGTTTTACAAATACATTATAAGCTGCCCATATTTGTATGCTGACAAAATTTATTAAGAGCTCTACAGAAGCATTCATGCATTTGAAAATGATTACATCATATAAATATATATATATTTTCATCTTGGAAAATTTCTTCATGAAGGCTGAAGGGCAGAATGATCAGAACAAAAGGTGATAGATGACCAGAGAGAGGTGATAGAATTTCTGGTGCTCTTCAGATCAACAACAACAAAAACACGATTGTTTGTGGTTTTTTCTATATACTCTTCAGTTTCTGCATTTAATTTGACTTATATATTTTTTTTAAGATTTTATTTATTTGACAGAGATAGAGACAGCCAGCGAGAGAGGGAACACAAGCAGGGAGCATGGGAGAGGAAGAAGCAGGCTCATAGCTGAGGAGCCTGATGTGGGGCTCGATCCCATAACGCCGGGATCACGCCCTGAGCCGAAGGCAGACCCTTAACCGCTGTGCCACCCAGGCACCCCTAATTTGACTTATATTTTTAAAACAGTTCATAAAGCTTCATTTATCTAATACATCATACGATATGGTGGCCATGTTCTATGTATCTATGCTTTATTTCTCCTAAAGTGCGAACGAGCACAGAGAGCAGTTGGATTACCCATATAGGCAAAGCAGTGAACTAATTTTGACATGAACAAAGAGCAATTCCTCAGTCACCAAGGGCTATGTGACTGTTCAATCCTGATCCTGCATTTAAAAAAAAGTCACTGCAATATGAATTAATACCATCTTGTCTTTTCTAGAAAGACAAAAGAATCCATTTAAACAATTCTTGCATCTTTTCTAAATGTGTAGTTTAAAATATCGTCTGCCATGGTACCCAGTATCCTTTATACTTAGGTCTATAAAATATATTTATATTTTAGTGTAATCTCAGAAAAAGCCCTAAAGATTATTTCTGGTTTTCTTTTTAAGAAATAAAAGAAATTACAACATTGCATTTCCCCTTTTTGTAATTGATTTAAAGGCATTTATATTTGTAAGGTATAGGTAACTAGTTTATCTATGTGACTTACTGATATCTACTCCCATTGATACTGAAGGTTGTTCAGTCCATCGAGGTCTTAGCAGGAACAGGATACACTTTCAAACTCATTAACTGGGGATAGTTTTAAAAGTTGACTATTTACCAGTGTGTAGGCAGAAATTAGGGAAACCAACAAAGAGTGTTTAGTATTCAGGGGCCAACAGAATCTCTATTTTTATTATTAATCATGCTATATTTAATTGTGTTTAACTTACATTTAAACTCAAACAATTTAAGAAAATTCTAATAAAGTAGGGGTGCCTGGGTGACTCAGTCAGTTAAGTGGCAGACTCTTGATTTCTATTCAGGTCATGATCTCAGGGTTGTAGGGCTGAGGTTCCTGGAGGACTTCCTGCTCAGCACAGAGTCTGCTTGTCCCTCTCCCTCTGCTCCTTCCCCACCAAATAAATAAATAAATAAATAAATAAATAAATAAATAAA